>NC_073745.1:324116751-324185601 GCF_029784135.1 Toxorhynchites rutilus septentrionalis | reverse complement strand
ACATGTATGCTTTTTCCCCTTTGATCATGAACTTGTCAACGAACATTGTTGTCGATACTCGAGTGATGTGGACATTCGTCTGAAGCATCAATATTCACCGAAAGAACATCAGTCTGGAAATGATATCCCACACCCACACGTCCTTGTTGCGAATCGATGTGACACATGCTAGTAATGCGGAAAACAAAAATTATACTTGTATGTGGAAAACCCTTATCTCAGCTGCGCTTGTAATCCTCCCCCGCTCTGCTGAATAAATATTTCGGGTGAGTGGGTTTGCAAGGAGCGCCAGTAAATTACAACATCGATGAATAAATTTACTCAACGTCAGTGCAGCCCCCCCCTCCCCCCTCACTATCGAACCGAGCGTCGGAGTCCGGTCAACCGGAGAAAACGTTTTCGCTATGCTGCTGCTGATGCTTCTGATGCCATGTTACAGCTCATGAATAAATTCCGACAGCAGCGGAGTGAATCCGGGATGATGTATACACACCAATGCGATGCTTCTATCTTCCGGCTAGCGGCAAGTATTATTTCTATTCGTTAGTGGTGATCTCCCACCCCTCTGGGTGTCGTTGGTGTGAGAAGCCTTCCCTTTTTTTTTCCAACGCTACTTTGAGTTTGAAGCGAGAAAAGCCGCCTTACCTGTCCGTGGCAATAGCCACCAGATGTAGAATTGAAGCCGTGCAGCAGAGAACGTCGCACGACGTCCATATATCACAAAGTTCGGGCCCCAGAATCCAGCCTCGGCTTATCTGTGGTGAAGTGGGGGAAAAGGTGATAATTTGTTTCACTGCAAAGTACACTGTTTGGGCCCCGGAAATTACCTCGTAAACTGCACCCAACGGCATCACTAAACACGCCACGAGCAAATCCGCCACTGCCAGTGACGCTACTAAATAATTCGCTACATTTTGTAAATTACGTTCTAATATGATGGCAGCAATTACAAAAACGTTTCCTGGAAGAAAGAAGAAAATAATGGATGAAAAAAAAATTAAAGTCATCGGAGAGCAGGAACTGAAATTTCAAAATCGGGACAGGGCAACGTAATTACCGCTGGAAAACTTAATGTTGTGAAATGTGTGTGAAACGTAAGGGGAGATGAAATGAAATGTTGAGCTGAATCGGTAATGATGGCTGTGGGGCGATATCGTTAATCAGAGGTAATCGCTGGGAATTATCATTCCAATTAGGCAAATGAATTCCGAGAGGTAATTGAATGAATATAAGTCGGGGTACGAATACCGAAAATTTGATACTTTGTCAACGAAATTGCGCCAACTGATTTCGGGTGGCATCAGATAATCTGGGAAGTTGCGAATGTTTTGTGTCAATGAATGCTATAATGAGCTTATGTTCATGGCGCAATAAATGATTTGTTAATTGAAATAAATAACGATTGAGTTAGCTGCACATTGAAAATAAATGTGTCCTATTCTCTCGATAAACGCTCCTAGGGGGATGCTTAGTGAGGGTAGAATAGCAGGATTAGTCGAATGGAGTTTTTTGCTTCATAAGAAAATGTTTTATAGCTGCAATTAGATTGATAATATAATTTTTAACCATAATTTCTATAAGGAGCATTTTGATGTTCTGCCGACAATGATATTATCATTTATTGTTGAGATGATGGAAATGAATGATATTTGGACACTATCAAAAAAAAAAAAAACTCTGGCAGATGATTTAGGTAGCTATCGGAAAGTAGCGTTGAATGTACAACAACATCTGTAGAGTAATGCGGGGCAAAGGTGCTAACTGTTGTCGTCCAATAACTCTTGAAATAAAAGCAAATAAAATTCCGTTTGCTTACCAAATTGTAACTATATATATTACCTTCGAAACGTAGTATAAGCGTTTCTCGAGTTGTGTTTGTAATTGGACAAATACCTATTTTAATACAAAAAGACAAATGCGCACCTTTGCCCCATAGTGAGGGCAAAGGTGCGCACTGTACACTTCTGAGATAACTTATACCAAAAATAAATGCTTTATCATCAGAAGCGGGAGAAGCATCATTACTAGAGAGTGTAGGCACCGTCCAGTAGGCAGGAGGGGGGGGGGTGTTCTGTGTTTTTTTATGGGTGGAGAGGAGGATATATCCGAAAATGTCCAACATTTGAAACAGAATTCGTTTTTGTTAACAAACTAGCTGACCCAGCGAACTTCGTCCCACCCACAATTGATATATTTATATAAATCATTTCGAACACTTCCCACAGAAATTATTTTGATGTACGTGATCTATACTCGCGGTTTATAATTTATTTTTTGACATATAAACCTGATGCAGACTAAGGCGCATCAATCCTGATACTGACTGTTCAAATCCGTGGCTCCGTGCTTGAGTTAAATCGTGAGGAACAGCCACCAAATCATTTTGATTTATATAGATCAAGTTTATAAATACATAGTTACCTTCACTTGATTTAAAGGGTGTGTCACATCAAATTGCATCACGGAAAAAACGCTGTAGAAATTTGCCCAGTAGACCGATCCTTTTGAAAATTTTAGACAGTAAAATAAAAACTATTAAACAACTTTTGGCATTTTCTTTTTATTCATACTTCGAGCCCAAGCCCGTATGCTCGCACCTTCCTCTTTACCCCGTCCATAAGGTTCTGTACAACGTCAGGTTGTAGTTTTTTTGAGCAGAAATCCATTTTCTCTTGAAGTCCGCCTCCGATTTGACAACTTTTGGGTTCTTCCGGAGGGCCTGCTTCATAATCGCCCAATATTTCTCTATTGGGCGAAGCTCCGGCGCGTTGGGCGGGTTCATTTCCTTTGGCACGAAGGTGACCCCGTTGGCTTCGTACCACTCCAACACGTCCTTTGAATAGTGGCACGAAGCGAGATCCGGCCAGAAGATGGTCGGGCCCTCGTGCTGCTTCAATAGTGGTAGTAAGCGCTTCTGTAGGCACTCCTTAAGGTAAACCTGCCCGTTTACCGTGCCGGTCATCACGAAGGGGGCGCTCTGCTTTCCGCAAGAGCAGATCGCTTACCACACCATGTACTTTTTGGCCAACTTGGATAGTTTCTGCTTGCGAATCTCCTCCGGAACGCTGAATTTGTCCTCTGCGGAGAAGAACAACAGGCCCGGCAGCTGACGAAAGTCCGCTTTGACGTAGGTTTCGTCGTCCATTACCAGGCAAAGCGGCTTCGTCAGCATTTCGGTGTACAGCTTCCGGGCTCGCGTCTTCCCCACCATGTTTTGCCTTTCGTCGCGGTTAGGAGCCTTCTGAACCTTGTATGTACGCAGGCCCTCCCGCTGCTTGGTCCGCTGGACGAATGAACTTGGCAAATTCAGCTTATTGGCGATATCCCGGACCGAACTTCTCGGATCACGTCTAAACTGCTTAACTACGCGCTTGTGATCTTTTTCACTGACGGAGCATCCATTTTTGCCGTTCTTCACCTTCCGGTCGATGGTTAGGTTCTCGAAGTATCGTTTTAGTACTCTGCTGACCGTGAATTGGACGATTCCCAGCATCTTACCGATGTCCCGATGTGACAACTCCGGATTCTCGAAATGAGTGCACAGGATTAATTCACGACGCTCTTTTTCGTTCGACGACATTTTTCCAAATTTACGAAAAATTGACAGTGAAGCATGGCCAACGTGATCTATACACTCTTATCTGATTATAAGCGAAAGCTGAAGATATAATTCCTAAAAATTAAATTTCTACAGCGTTTTTTCCGTGATGCAATTTGATGTGACACACCCTTTATTTGAAACTGATTGTTGAAAAAATCCAATATTTATTTGTAGTTCATTGTGAAAACATAAACATAAACGAAACATAACCGCTATTGAATTGAATGCATGGTAAAAATAAAAACATTTTTCATTTGAAATTCATTCTGAATTATTTTTAAGCAATTGTTTATTTTTATTCCTCATCTTGGATTTCGGTTCTGAGAATTCCGACGCTCTGCCTTGGAGCGCTGTTGCTTCGTTGCGCTGTGGTTCCACATGAAGCTAGAAGTCCAATCTCTTCCTGCTAGTTTTGCAACTTTGTTGAATTCGTGCTGAAGATTGTTGGCTACCGAAAAATCAAACGCCATGCGCCGTAAATCTTTAAAAGTTATACCATAGAAAACATTGTCCAGTGGCCTGCACTGCCGTAATCTCGCAAAGTGACGCAAGCGCCAGAGGGAGAAATTTTCAGTACGAGACTTTTCGCAAAATTGCATGTATAATCAGCATACGCGTACATTACGAAAGTCTGATCTGTACAAATTATGTACAATTGATGGAAATACATTGCCATCGGCTCGATTTTTGAAAAAATGCAGTTTTATTTAAGCTTTGTTACCAACGCCAGTTTGTTGTGGAAACAGCAACTTTTAATCGCTGTTTCCACAACCGATTGGCGTTCATCCATCAAAGTATGGGAGAATCTGTTTCCAAATATTTTCTACCACATGCCACCGTTAAGTGGAGTATGAGGTAGCATCAGGGAGAAGAGTTCTACACATTTTCCGTCATTGTAGCGTGTGTCGAGCGGGCCAACGTAGTTGAGAACCCGAATGTAACAACTATGGACAGCACTTTCTTTTCCAATCCAAAATGCAATTGAAAACATCCATGTTGAATAAGATAATGCCGTCCGAAATTATCCGATGTAAAGCAAATACAGTTTACGCGAGGATGTTCTGAATTTTGTTATAAGATGCGTTTCGATGGAGATTTTAGAAGAGTGCAGCTGTTCAGCAAATCCGACATTTACCCTTCGATCTCTCAGCTTCAATTTATCCGAAAAAGACATTGAGCAAGTGAGGTAAGTGAACATCGTCAAGATGCTTTGTCCCTTAATTGATGTTGTTATTTGAAATTAGTTGTCCCTTCTCGTTCATTCTATGCCATCGGAGCGGATTAAAAATCACATCGCATCAGATTCAAATTACAGTGGAAATGGCGCTTACGCCATTCCGTTTTCAAGCTTTTACGGGTTCAGTTTTCCACATTTCTATAAAACTTCGCAGTCGTTTGAAAGGATTTGGTATTCTTTATCGATCTATAACATAAAAAGTAAAATGTCAATTTTGGCGCTTGCGTCACTTTACGGCAGTGCAGATCCTCAGACTGCTCACTCGTAAATACCTATCTGAACCGCACTAGGTGCTCGCTGACACATTCCAGCAGAAGTAGGAATGTCAATAAAAGAAGATTCAAGTCACAAATAACTTTCTGGTCTGCCGAGGTCTGCCGCAATCCGACACTTCGAGACTCCCTCCTGAAGCCTCTGTCGGGTCATTTGAGCATTTCTGGAGTGCATTTCTTCAAATCAGTTTTCATCTTGTGGGTCCCGTTGAAAATTTTGTTGGAAATATTTTATAATTTTTTTTTCAGAGCAAAACGCTAGGTGTGAGCTTTTACTCCACAGCCACTGCGCACCTTTGCCCCACAAGCAATTTTTGAACTAATCGAATTTTTAAAAAAAAAGCTCTTGAACTTTTTCACAAAAACGAATACGCACTATCATCTACTATAGAATGAAGGTTTCCTTGACAGGTAGGTAGCTTCGGTACTTTTAGGTAAGTAAATAGTCATCTCCAAAACTGAATAAATTGGATCAAAACATCGCAAAACTCTTTTTACCTCATAACTTTTTGCCACCATCATGAAATGTATGTTTTTTCATATGTGTGAGCTGCTGGTGTAATAATGTACCAAACGACTACACTGTTGTCGGAATTTTATGCTCGTTTGCTTCAAAATGGCCAATGCGCACCTTTCCCCCGTGCGCACCTTTGCCCCGCACTACTCTAAATATATTATAAAGATACTTAACGTAAATACTATATAATATTACGCTCTCACTTAGTAAGTAGTTTATGTGCATATGTGCAAATGTGCGGAAATATTCGCGAATGTATATAACATTATTCAATACGTATTATGTTTATGGGTCTGAGTTTGTATATTTTAATTTATGACACAATTTTTCAACGCATGTTTAATGCTTAGGTATCTTGGAATCAGGTATGTTATGAACGCCTTGCGAATTCAGGATATCAGAAATAAAAAATCAATGATAATGATGGGATAGAATGGAATATTAAAAGTTCACGTTCTTGACGACTCACTAACATATTGGAAGTTAACTATTATGGGAATGGGTAATCTGTTTATTCTCAAGTGTAAACTCACCTATAACGGTAACTAGTATCATCAGTCCGAGTATGAGCGACGTCACCGCCATCGCGATAACGTCCGCCAGTGGTTCGTCCAGCCCGCCGGTCGTTCCATTGCCGGACCCGGCCAGGTCACTGCCGTTGGTGTTGAGCGCGGTGCCATTGAGCAGCAGAGTGTCGTTCACGAGACTTCCAAGCTCACCGGCCAGGTACGAATCCGGACTGCCACTGTCGATGAATATGTAATCGTACACATCTGCCGAATGGAATGGGCCATTCGGGAGGGATCCGTGCGGGCGCATAATGCATGTTTATTGTTCAAGGTTAAAGAAGATAGTAGTTGATTATTAACAGTTTTGCGAGATGAGGGGAAAAAGCTGGTTATTTGTTTCTGGTTAGCTGGTTCGTGTTTGGTTCATTTATTAATGGACAATCACACCTGCGTAGGGTTGCCCTGAATAATGAACAGGCCCACTGGGAAACTATATCATAGTCTTAGAGCTACATTTGTAGGGAATTGAACCAAGTTGGAACTAGGGTTTCTAATGCGTTAGCTTTGTTGTGGAATTTTTGACATGAATCACGCGTTCTCACGAATAACGATCATCCGTTGAAATGTCTATAATCAAAACAACAGTAATTAACTCCCATACAACGCTAAATACAAACTTCCCTCATCAGGATGAATAATTACACGCAACACAACATCCCTCATTTTTAATTGCAAGAAACTGTCTAATGAAGTGTGGGAAACAATACATCTTCCGCCGATGCTGATATACGCTTTTTTCCCCCATAAAGCCTGTGTGGGCACAGGATCCCTAGGATCCACAATACAGAAAGGCATTCACATTTTTTCCGCGTCACATACACACACACACACACACACATATCGTACACCACAAGCGCTTCCCAGGTTGAAACGACGAGCATAATTGTGCTCATCCTTTTTTTTCCGATGGATACGTTCAGCCACGCACGTTTCCTCGCACGCATTCCACCACCCCATCGGATCTCCCCTCCAGGTGTCAGCTATTAATAGACATTTGATTATCGCGGTGAAAATTCAGTCATGTGGGAGATTACTTTTCCCGGGAACTTTTCCCCGCTTTTTGCTCATATCGTCGTTGGAAGCATATATGGTAGAGAGAGAGAGAGAGAGTTCGGGTGCCGAATCGTCAGAAATACAAGCGGCACGCAGCGGGTAATTGATGCTCTAGCATTTATCATGCAGCGAAAAGTTTTTTTTGTGCGCTTTCTCGAGAAACAACAGCAAACAACGAAAAAAAAACGCCATCGATCTCCGGTCGGAGGCAGCGACCAGCGCTACCAAAAGTTCAGATAAAATGTTAATTAATACACTTTATCGCGGCTTTCGGAGGCGAGTTCACTCTCGCACGGCAACAGCAGCAGCGGCAGCGGGGGGCGATGCGTGTCAAGTGTCGTGAATTGTTGATTTCGCGATACGCTACCAGTGAAGTTGGATCTCGGATGCTGCCCCATTATCTCTGGACGCTGCGTGGAGGGGGTGGAATCTATTAGCGCTGACGAAGAGATGGGTGACCCTCGGATTTCCGGGGAATGGATTGCTGCGGTCGGATGTTGTTTTTTTTTTGGGGGTCAACGTCAAAGATGGAGTGTTATCCAATACGGTTACATGCGTATTATAAGGAGATAACAGTTGAGTTTTATTATACGCGATGTCACTGAAATAGCGTTGCGGTAGTGCTCGGAACTCGGGAGAATACAATCAGAACAAATTAATGTGATTTGCTGGGCTTCTGAAATAGATTGTTATAAGATTTGAATATATTAACAAAGTCGGATAATTTTTTGTCTTATGCTATTACGCTACGTAGTTCAGTAGAGCCCAAAAAGTTGACATAGGATCAGTATTATATCTACGCGATACGAATGAGATTTACTTATGCTTGACTTATGTTGGGATCTATTGAAGAGTGCCTTGCAAAGTGAATCTCTTATTGCCGAAACAGTGGACCATATTCTTCAACTATATTCAAATTGTTTTATGGAAAAGAACTAGCTTTCCGTTTAAGGGAATTGGATCATTTCCCAATTCACGGATTATTAAAAAATTCGTACGCTTGCGCTGATCTATATACCGTCATGAATCATATTTCGGACACTTTGTTCTAATATCTTGAAATGATAATATAACTAATCAAATAATATAACTATCAAATTAATATCATAATTGCTTCTTTAGAGTACTCCCTTGGTTTCACTATCATTTCACATGAGAACTACATTTGAATTATAACATAATCGGCAGAAATCTTACAACACTACTCATTATTGTTTGTGTTTGAAGTTTGCTTAGCGTGAGCAATTCTACGTGCAATTCTACCCGTTCATAAATATTAAAATTTCTCCCGTGTTTCATCAGTTCTCATCATCGTTAATAGTTTACTGTGATTGCTTGGTAAGTGTTTCGTAATTGGCTATAACTTATAATCAAGTGTAATGTAATTTTCGTCCAAAAAATTACAAAATAAAGTGTCCGAAATTTGAATTCAATCTGTCCGAAATTTGATTTAGTGTCCGAAGTTTGATTCTTATTCGCTTCATTTGAAAAGCATTTTATTCAATGATTTTTTTATGTTTTCAATCAAATAAAGGGTGTGTCACATCAAATTGCATCACGGAAAAAACGCTGTAGAAATTCGCCCAGTAGACCGATCCTTTTGAAAATTTTAGACAGTGAAATAAAAACTATTAAACAACTTTTGGCATTTTCTTTTTATTCATACTTCGAGCCCAAGCCCGTGGTTCTTCCGGAGGGCCTGCTCCATAATCGCCCAATATTTCTCTATTGGGCGAAGCTCCGGCGCGTTGGGCGGGTTCATTTCCTTTGGCACGAAGGTGACCCCGTTGGCTTCGTACCACTCCAACACGTCCTTTGAATAATGGCACGAAGCGAGATCCGGCCAGAAGATGGTCGGGCCCTCGTGCTGCTTCAATAGTGGTAGTAAGCGCTTCTGTAGGCACTCCTTAAGGTAAACCTGCCCGTTTACCGTTTACCGTGCCGCAAGAGCAGATCGCTTGCCACACCATGTACTTTTTGGCAAACTTGGATAGTTTCTGCTTGCCAATCTCCTCCGGAAGGCTGAATTTGTCCTCTGCGGAGAAGAACAACAGGCCCGGCAGCTGACGAAAATCCGCTTTGACGTAGGTTTCGTCGTCCATTACCAGGCAATGCGGCTTCGTCAGCATTTCGGTGTACAGCTTCCGGGCTCGCGTCTTCCGCACCATGTTTTGCCTTTCGTCGCGGTTAGGAGCCTTCTGAACCTTGTATGTACGCAGGCCCTCCCGCTGCTTGGTCCGCTGGACGAATGAACTTGACAAATTCAGCTTATTGGCGACATCCCGGACCGAACTTCTCGGATCACGTCTAAACTGCTTAACTACGCGCTTGTGATCTTTTTCACTGACGGAGCATCCATTTTTGCCGTTCTTCACCTTCCGGTCGATGGTTAGGTTCTCGAAGTATCGTTTTAGTACTCTGCTGACCGTGGATTGGACGATTCCCAGCATCTTACCGATGTCCCGATGTGACAACTCCGGATTCTCGAAATGAGTGCACACGATTAATTCACGATGCTCTTTTTCGTTCGACGACATTTTTCCAAATTTACGAAAAATTGACAGTGAAGCATGGTCAACGTGATCTATACACTCTTATCTGATTATAAGCGAAAGCTGAAGATATAATTCCTAAAAATTAAATTTCTACAGCGTTTTTTCCGTGATGCAATTTGATGTGACACACCCTTTAGTTCACCAGTCGTCCTCGCTAGTCAGCGCTAGTCAATTCATTTTCTAGTCAAGTCGTTTTTTGTTGGCGGCGACTGCCGAAGCAGTTCTATTCGAAGCGAAGCTACTGGGAGTAGAGTCGGTCTTCATTTTTCACCTTCGAATATTTCGGGCCCTGGTCGTCAGTATGTGAGACGTCCACCCAATACAGAGTATCAACCGCAGTACACGATTAAGACAGTAAAGTACGGTGGAGCAAAAATTATGGTATGGGGATGTTTTTCCTACAACGGCGTTAGACCAATTCACCACATACGAGGCGTCATGGATCAATATGGTTACATCAAAATTCTTAGTGAGATTATGTTGCCTTATGCTGAGGAGGAGATGCCACTAAAATGGGTCATGCAACAGGACAACGATCCGAAACACATAAGCAAACGCGCTAATACACGGTTTAAGGATAGGAAAATTAAGCTCATGGAGTGGCCAGCGCAGTCTCCGGACTTGAACCCGATTGAGAACCTGTGGGGAGATATCGAATGCGCTGTTTCTGAAGCTGAGCCGAAAAATGTGGATCAATTGTGGTCTGCAGTTCGTGATTCTTGGGTTGTGATACCTGTTTCTCGCTGCCAAGCACTTGTTCCAAACTCCAAAATGATGTGTTGCTGTTATTAAGAATAAGGTTCCATTACAAAGTACTGAAGTAGATGATCAAGATATAAAATCAATTACGACAACTTCCTTCATTTTAATCCTGTTTTTCTAGTGTTAACAAGAATACTGCTATTTTTTTTGAACACTGTCTTTTTGGAATAACTGATAGTTTTGATAAATAATAAAATAAAACTTGAAACAAATACCATACTTTTTTATGCTGGAACACTCTTTAAAAAAATACTATGAAGGAAATTGGAATCAAGAGACTAGTACACGAGCTGATGTATGCGCCGGTTAGTGACCATTCTATCCTGGATTCCTCGAGTCGAGAAGACGCACCACGCTAGATATGGGGTACAGACTAGGGGGGGCGTTGCTGATTAATGGTCAGCTGCATCCCAATAGGAAGTATCCCGTGTCGGGCACAGGTACAGAGCATTGGAGACAGCAACATCACAATTACGAAAACACTTGTAATACTAACCTCGAGCCAACCGCGAGTAATCGGTTACATATTACTAACATAGTTATAAGGCAAACATTGCCGAAATATTGAACTTCCGGCCCCGTCAGGTTGACGCCATATGAGCCTTAATAAAAATATATATTTTGGATAAAAAAAGAGACCAGTTTCAAATTATTAACATTTAAAAATTTTCAAATCACCACTGCTATTATTTTGAACACAACTGTAGGTGTATATCGACGGAGTCGCTGCAGCGAGTAGTGTTTTCATCACAGATGCCAACAGAGCGTCCAAATAGTGATCACGTAATTTGTAGAAAAGATCCCGATTTCATCAAAATCAAACCAAAACAATTTTAAAATATTTGTTTCTGATAGTGCAAAAATCATTTTGTTGACCCTACAACATTTTTTTCAAATCGAAACTATGCCGAGCTAGAGCCGATTTCAAATCATATCGATATCATCAATTACTGTTCTAATTGGTACATGAAACATGTACAGATTATATATTTCTTTATGAGCGAGAACCAGTCCAAACTAGTTTGTTGACAATTGTCCTTGTCACAGTTGACTGCCACGTTCACTTGATTCCGGTCCCGTTAAATTATGGCTGTTGGGATTCGGTAAACTCGACAATATCACCGCAATATAAACATTTAACTGCCCCAATCGGACACATATGTCCATCCAACCTAAGCCGTACTTTCCCCAGTTGAATCTACATTATCATACGCTCGGCCGGTTGATACAATCGAACCAAAACCAGAATCAAACGGTCCAGATTTTGCACATACACTCGATCCGATTCACCTACCGTTGGACTTGGTGAATGTGGTCCCGAGGCTGGGTGGTCTGGGCGGTGGTGCCTCGTGGAAGTCCATGTTTTCACGCCAGGAGTTTTACTGTCCTGCCCTGCTATAAGATTGATGACTCAGCCTCTACTGCCATGGATGAGGAGCCGCCCGTTTGCTGGTGACGATGGTGATGATTCCAGGGATCTCCGAAACAACCAAGGGAATGGCGACGCTGGCATGCGACGAATTACGCTGAAGACACTCGACAAACGAACGACGGTGGTAACTTTCCGGCCCCTGTTGATTGATAGCGTTGGTCATGGCTGTTGTCGTCGTGGTGCTCGGTGCCCCTATCGGTATTTGGCGTGGCGAAACGGCGTCTCCCCCGGAGAAGCTGGAAGAAAAACCAGAATAAGGTATCACTGTTCGACCGGTTGAAAGATAGGTACGGTAAGGAAGTGTAAAACGGTATTCATGTTATTTGATTTATCCTAATGGTAATTGATACGCGCCCAGAATTAACGCAGTGGAAGACGCAGATAATCGGAGATGGATGTTATTGGCTATAAATAGCCGTCTGATTGAAACGGATGGTGTGCCGCAGTGAATCTTGATTAATGCTAATCAAGCTAGAGAAAGTATTTCGTCGTTCCGGCTTGTCAGCTTAGAATATCTGCGCCGAGCTGAGGTGGTTTCGCGCAGAAAAACAACACCCACTTTGTGGCTACTTCAACATAACCATACCATGTAAAATCATGAAAGCGCTAGATTTTTTAAATTTTTTTTTCTGCAGACCATACATACAATGGGGTTGCTTTGAAGTCGTTTTTATCATTGCATGTGCACATACTTCAAACCGACCGCAGTCGGTCTGTGTGAGACGTAATGCATCACATCCTCGGGATTACTTTTTTTTTATCTCTCGCTCGTCAAGTTATGTGGATTTTTAGCATAGAGTGGAGGTTTGGTCATTCGGTGGGGAAACTCCATCCGGTTCTTGTTTTTTGTGTTTCTGCTGTAAAATAATACTGTTGAGTGGCGTTTCAAGATAATTTTAATGATTGACAGAAGCTGCTCTTCAACCACCATTGGGTTTGTCGGTAGACAGGTTTTTCAATCCGTACTTTTTCATATTCTTTCTCCTAAATAAATAAAAAAAATGCACATGAGGTATAAGATATCCAAACTCAATGTTTATTTAATTCATCAAAACACGTAGGCTAGTGATCCATTCCAGTAATATGACAACGCTACAAACAAGCAATACTTTTACGGCGAAATAAAACCCGATTTTTGGGGTTTCCAACTGTTGTTCACTGATGTTCACTCTGTTTTAAGATATAAAAATGAGCTTTCGTCTATGAATGTTATATATAAAAATTTCGATAATAATTCCTCTGTATTTATTTTTTAGAAAAACTTGCAAATACGAGAATAATATCCTGAACTAAAACGTGAAGACGCGCTTTGCGCAGATTCACAGTTGTCTCGTCACGATATCTACAGTCAATCGCAAAATTGACCGTACGCACATGGTTTATCGATTCTTTTTTTTTTTTTGGTGTGAAAAAAAGGTTCAATATTTATGATTTCGATGAACATTAATTGTTCACGGAGTTAGCTATTGATCTGTTCGCGACGATTTTGCAAAATATGTTTTGCCCGTTTTATAATCCAAGAAGTGGATAAAAACCCCAAATAAGAGATATGCAAAATTGATCGTACATCCTCCATTGAACCTGTAATATTTGCTATGTAAACAAGACCAATGTGGATAAGTGATTTTTTTTTTTCAGTGTGGCATGTCAACACCCAGCAGCTACTTGGACAGTGTTTGTTTTTGTTTGTTTGCTGAACACAAAGAGTTGTGATCAAAATGGCAAACAAACGTAAGGAAACGGACATTGCGACGCGATCGTTGATAGTTAGTATGTGTTGTCAAGGAAAATCATTGCGGGAAATAGCAGAAACTGTCGGGAGAACCCACTCTACAGTGCAGTACACAATCAATCGCACAAACAGATGAACGGGTGATTGTGCGAAAACTACAAAGAAATCCTAAAACTAGTATTCCGAAATTGGCCACTGAAGTCGCTGGGACCATCGGAAGTCCTGTCAGTGCAGATAATGTCCGGAGGGTAGCACACAGGAGCGGTTGGAGAGGTCGTGTAGTCCGTAAAAAGCCTTTCATCTAAAAGGTAAATAGGAAAAAACGACTGGAGTTCGCTAAGGCTTATGTTAATAAGCATAACGAGTTCTGGAACAAAGTACTATTTACCGACGAAACAAAAATAAACCTAAAAAACCTAAAATAAACTGTAAAACACGGTGGCGGCAACCAGATGTTGTGGGGTTCAATGGCGGCCTTTGGACCTGGAAACATGGAATTTATTGATTCAACGATGAACAAGATGGGTTATTTGAACATCATCAAGCATAACCTGCAGGCTTCCGTGGATAAATTGGATCTACCTCTTGATTACTGGTTCCAACAAGATAATGACCCCAAGCATACTGCTTTTGCCGTACGGGAGTGGTTGCTGTACAATACCCCCAAACAACTGAGAACGCCTTCGAAGTCGCCCGATCTGAACCCGATACAATACCTCTGGTGGGAGGTCAAGAATCGGCTGAAAAATAAAAATCCCAGGAACAAGGCAGAGCTCAGAACGGCGATTAAGGAGATCTGGGAGAACATTCCCTCCAGTGTGACCAAAAACCTCGTCGAATCGATGCCACGACGCTTGCAAGCCGTGCTAGATGCCAAAGGCGGTCATATCAAATACTAATTTGTTTTTTTTTTCGTTATTTGTTTTTTTTGTATGAATGAATTTTCATTGGTATTTTAATAAAAACTTGTACTGTACGATCAATTTTGCCACGCCTAATATGGTGTTTTTTTAAATGTTTTTTAAAACACGAAGTGAAAATGTAAACAATTTGTATCTTTCTTTTCACAGTTAGATAGTTAAAAGAAGGTATTTTTTACGGGTTAAAGTTGTTTTTACTTATTTACTGTTAATCCTCGAAAAACTCAAAATTTAAGAATGAATAATGGGTGTACGATCAATTTTGCGATTGACTGTATAGCGTGTATTAAATATGAATTTGGTATATTTAATCGGGCTATCTACTTCAAGGGGACAATTATGCGTTAGATTTGGAGAAAACATGATAGAAGGAAGTAGTGCTTGATCATTTCCACGTGACATTATTATTTATTATTTCATTCAAAAACAACATCGGAATACTGTTTTTTTATAGCTAATTTTTCATTTTTATAGCTTAATCGTTATAGCTAAAAATGTCTATTCTCTTTTGTATTTTTGTTTTGATCTGGAGCTTCTTTTCATAAGAGATTGATTAGAATAAAGATTCGAATCTCACATTATATCCTACTTCAAAGAATGAAAAAGTGTTTTTTTCAATATGTCAACTCTTTTAATAAATTAAAAATGCTTATGAAAAGATTTATATATTTTCAAAACAATACATTGTCTTCAAAAATTTCGGTATTGATTCAGGTGAGACCGCATTACTTTCAGTTCTATTACTGAGACTGTACTCAAATTAATTGATGAAATCGATCATAGGGTGATTGATGTAACATTTTTCTTTGATTTTGATAGTAAAGACCTCTAAAGCCTTGAATACTGATTCATTTTTCCTTCTTTTTTTATTTACGTGTGAAACAGATTAATTTCCAGATGCATGGAAGAGTAATGAAGCTATCGGATAGTATGCAAAATATAATTTGTTTATAGTGATATACATCGAGTGGGTTTGAAGTAAGTTTAGAATCAAATGTAAATATTTTATATTAAACAATGAATTCGAAATATGAATCAAAGCAAATTACTAATTATTTTCAGAATAAATGGGTAGGCTTTCGGATTTTTTGCCCTACAAGGAAGTCTTTTTTCTGATTGTATGTTTGTAACAAACACAACATTTTTACGTACGGATTCGTTTGGATTGAGTTGGTGGGATTGTCGGGAAATTGTTCTTCTCATTAACATGAAATATGTTAATCATTATCAACATATTGGGGAACAACAGATCAACAAACAACATTCTCCCAAAACACTAGGAGAACGAATCTGTAGCAATTGACACTAACTGCTTTTGGATACATTGAAATGTATTGATTATATGATTGAAAACAAATTGAAAACTCAAAACCGAAAAGAAAATGCATCTCTGATTTTTGTATATGTTAGGGGCTGTCCACATACCACGTGGAGAGAAAAAGCACGATTTTAAATTGCCCCCTCCCCCTCCGTAGACAAGCGTGAACATTTTCATACCCCTCCCTATGTTGTCCACGTGGACATTTTTCTTGATTTTATTAGAATAATTCAGGAAATAATTGAATTGCGCATGAATTAAATTTTAATTCCATTTAAGTTTATTTTGTTTTAAATTTTACTTGCTGAACCCTGCCATGTTTGCCGTGGCTCATTGGTGTTTTATGACAGAAAAATGAGTAGTAAAACAAAGCAAATATTCCATATGAGTTTAATTTTGAAATACTTGTATGTTCTTTGTTCTTTGTTTTTAAAAGGCTTTAAACTTTGCAGTTCATTCTTGTAATACTTTGTTTTTCTATTATTTTTGAAGATATAAAGGCTATCTGGTTTGTCAACACGGAAACGCGCAATATCCAGTTGAACAATCCGCATCCGAAAATAAATTACAAAATTCCAATTTTTTTATCTTGATTTGGATTGATCTTGAGCAAAGCCAATCGAATAAAATTAAATAGATTTCAAATCACTATCAGATACAATTTAAGCTCACGATTTTTGAACACATGCAAAGAATTGTGTTGCTGTCACATAGAATACATATTCAATACTAGAAAGTTAATTTACTTTCACAGATTTATTTCAGGAGTGTGCTTATTTCATTTGGAAATCTTGAAGCTTCTTGAGGCGTTGGCAGTAGCAACAACAATTTTTGAAGTGGCTCGTATGTTGTGTTACAATATGAGCTCCATCTGAGCTCGAGTTTTTGATCCGCACAAAGACGAACAGAATGATCTTATATACATAGGCTCTTTTTCTATCATTTAAAAAGAATTAAAAAAAAAAGAAAGAAAAAGTAGGAAGCATGTACTGATATCTATAGACCCTCACTTGACAAAGGATGAGGAGTAAAAGGTCGAAAATTTTCAGGGATTTCGGAACCCCTGTATCTTCGATATAATTGATGACATTAAGATAAAGAATACAGCATTTTCAAGCTACAAATTTCTAGTGTGTGATGTGTGTATATGTTGTAGATAAAATACTTTGCAAGAAAAGATAAAGCGTTTATAGTTTGTTTTCAAAGTTTCTCTAGATTTTGAGAATGTATGCATAAAAGCAATCCAATCAACATGATTATTTCGCGTCCATTTGATTCATAGAGAGTTTCAGTAGAACTATTCACTACAGAGGTATTCTCTATCGAATGAAAAATTATCCTTTGATTTCGAATTAAGAATATTTCATGAAATAATGAACGCACAGCAAATCGATGGTCAAATCTACTCATCGCAATCTTGGACATATTTAATACATGGCTACGAACCTCCAATGTCGAGTGTCGAATATTCGCGTTGGAAGGTAATCCGTTCGTTGTGGATTACCTTCCAACGCGAGTGGCACGAGTCAAAGGATTTTTGTCATTCGTTGATTCGACACTCGATGACATTCGATACACCGCTACACGATTCGTCCGAATCTATCTTTGACAGATTGGTTTGTTTACAAATTTCAGATGAAGGAACTATGAAATTGATTCATAAAATTCAAAATATTCGGCGATATATTGCAGTTTAATAATGTTGATTTCAACCATATTCAATTTACAGCCCGATATCAGTACAATTGCTACGGCAGCAATTTCAATACTCGCATTGTCGTCCAGTTTCCTAACGTTTTTGACGGTAAATAAAAACAATAAACATTCGATCCAGATACTCGCCGATTGTTTGGACCGATTGCATTGAATCGAACATTCACTTCACCGTGTAGCAGCACATTCGTCACAATATTTGTCGATTCATCGAGTCAAATGTTTGAGTCCAACATTCGAGTGAAACGTTGGACGAATCGTGTAGCGCCCGCATTTGACGAATGCATTTTTTTATAACAGAGTTACAGCGTTTCAAAGATCACTCAAAACATTCTCGACATTTCGCCACAGGAAATGTCGGTTCATTCACACAATCAATTCACTTTTAGTCATCAGCGCAATTCGCGTTGACGGCGGAATGGTGTCGACATCTGGATACGACATTAGTTTGTATGAAGCCAACTATTCTCTATCAGATTAGTCGGCCCTAAGGCAGTTTTAAATTGCTAAAATGTGTATGAAATTTTTTTCTTGGCGTTATTTACCTACTACAAGTACGTTTTTCTGACCCTAATTGAAACTATTTTCTATGAATTTTCAAATATTCTCAGCAAAACTTACTATTATAATATGAAATTATCTTTAGACACTATTGTTATATGATATTTTTTTACTACTTGCAAGCAAAAGTGATTTTCATTTACATAGAATACTGATTTAATTTGGAAAAAAAAATGTTTTCAGTCATCATTTTTATTTTGAAAGTGTGTTCATTTCTTCTGCAAACCCTTTTTGTGATGCCAACTCCCCCATTCCGTAATACGAAGCTCAATGCCGTCAACGCGGATAGAAACCTTTCCCGCAATAGTTTCAAAGGGTAATAATACCTTATTAAAAATATTTTCAATATCTATATATATTTTTTTATTTTTCAACTGCTTATTGACCATCCTGCATTGAGTGTCTAGATAGCTTCCAAAATGCTCGTGGGGAAAAACATCAGAAAATTTACGACTCAATATTTTTTTACTAATCTTGCACGACAAGTTATTTGTATTGCTCTTTAGTTTTCCTCCACTTAAATCCTTATCAAATCGTCACAGTTTACCAGAGAGCAATTCAATGCCAAATTAATCCTCCGCTGCCCCGATCCTCTCCATTTTATTGAAATTTTGTTCATTTTTTCCAAAAATGGCCTTGAAGCTTGTTGCCCGATTGAAACCTTTTTTTTTTAGAAATTTATTAACCTTTTATTATTTTTTTTATAAATGTTCAAACTATTGAGAAAACTTACTCATAAATTGAATAAAATATCGAAAACTATTATATCTGTTTAAAATGTTGTTATATATATTATATATATTGTTATAAATAGTAGCTGATCTGAAATATTTTCATAAAGATGCATTTTTGGAAAATTAATTAAAAACACAAAATTTGAAGTTTGTTCTTTACATTTAAAAGTTGATCCTGGGTTCCATTAATTTGAAAGTTTTACAATTGCATTCTATGCATAATTTTCTTATCTTTCAAATGAACAGTATAATTATTCTATGGAGCGTACTTTCTAAATTAGAGTCAGTACAAGACATAAAATTAGACTTAACAAAAAATCAACAATGTCCTAGTTGAGAATTGACTACATGGATTTTTTCATCAAATATGATCCTCTATCACCTCCTAAAATATTCTATAATTTATCAGAATACTGGCTCAATTGTTTTAAGTTGACGACTAGTGATGCATAGACAATCTTCTGCAAATGTAAATATTTATTCCTAGAAATTAATGGAATGAAAATACTTTGGAAAAAAGAATTTTACACGCAATTCTATATGAAAAACTATACAGACGTTATTATCATATATTGTTCTCGAGATATAACAAAACGTATAGAAAATTATATTTGATAAAAATCATTTACGCATATCATGGAATCTCAACCATTATGGAATCGTTTAATTCTATAGTTTTGGCTATGAGAGCTATGCATACCCCGTAACTATAAAAGTTCGATCTTAGGAAATAGTTGGTCATTCACAATTTACGTGAGATATTTTTATAATATAGATTCCACTGAAGAAGATCCATGATATGAGAGAAAATATATGAACGTTTGACTGGGCAGCACTCTCAGGCTTCTCAATCCATTTATTGATAAATACAGAGAGAAAATTCTTCCTGTCCACGTGGGCTCAGTCTACACCCCCTCCCCCCTCCACGTGGACAAGAGTGGACATTTTCTTACCCCCTACCACCCCTGAAGTTGTCCACGTGGTATGTGGACAGCACCTTATGTAGAAAAACTTCGTTGTTGAAGAAAAAAAAATATGTATAGCGCCTTTGATCCCGAAACCGATTATGTCACATTTACCCGAAACCCATTCACCCGAAAGACAGTTACCCGAAATACATTAACCCGAATTGTAATGTAACAAATACCCGAATGCGACAGCTTCCCGAATGTAACATCTACCCTAACTGACACTTAACCGAATGCTACATTTACCGGAATGCAACATTTACCCGAATGCGACAGTTACCTTAATGTAACATCTACCCGAATCCGACACTTACCCGGAAGAAGAATATATTCGAATAATACTCAAATTTTATTATTAGGTAGTATTTGTACATTTATTTCTGAACAGTATTGGCTTGGGGAAAAAGAAATGTCGTATTTCTGATCGAAATTTGACGCTTTATTTAACATACTTAAAATTATCCAATTTAAGTCAAATATGCGCCGTTTTGTTCGCAAACTTGTTGCCATTTAGAAGGCAACTTCATTATCCCCCCCCTTATAAAACCCCCCTCTTTATTTGCAAAAAAACTCAGACTTTAGGTTGTCGTACGTGATCCACTTTTCATCACCAGTCACCATCTTCTTCAAAAATGGGTCGAGTTCGTTCCGTTTCAGCAGTGCATCGCAGGCGTTGATTCGGTCTAAAAGATTTTTTTGCGTCAACTCGTGTGGCACCCATACATCCAGCTTTTTTTGAAATCCAATCTTCTGCAAATGGTTCCAAACGGTTTCATGGTCTATACCCAGTTGCTGGTCAATCGAACGAGTGCTCACATGCCGGTCTACTTGGATGATTTCAACGATTTTATCGGTTTCCACGACGCTTGGCCTGCCAGTACGGCGTGTATCTTCGGCAGCCACTACACCAGAACGAAATCAATCAAACCAACGCTGTGCTGTGCGAATCGTTACAGTATCGGGTCCATAAACGACACGAATTTTTTCGGCCGCCTTCGTTGCAGTTTACCGTAGGTAGTAAAAACGTATAATATGGCGAATTTCTTGCCTGGTGGACTCCATCTTTGACGCGCTATAACTTGAGACTGAAAAAGTCAATCACAACACTGTCAAAACGACACTTGTAGCACAGATTGTCGTCTTTAAATAGCCGTATAGTATGACCCGATGCGATAAGTACAACACAAGATATGTTTAAGTGTTGCCATATATTGACAATATACGACATTTCTTTTTCCCCAACCCAATATAAAGATCATATTTGTCTCAAACGTTCATTTCCATTCAAAAACTATTTTTCGTTGGTAGTGCGATTTGAGAAATAGTGGCGTTGAATAAAATCCTCGGTCGGTCGCTCGGTCGGACCTGACTAGAGGACTATGTTTCAAATAAACCGGGCAATCGGTGGAACACAGGTTTGCCTGCGAGAGGCCGCCGCTTCCGACTGCGGGTCGGTGGCCGACTCGGATTGCGTCACCTCGGCGGCTTGGTGCCGCCTCAATTCCTTATCCTCGTTAAATGGGGACTTCGCACCCATTATATTGATTTCAGAATAACTTTCATCACGAAATATTTAAATCATGATAAAAACTGCGCTGCGATGGTAAATACGTAAGTACCATTTTTTTTCTCATCTATTCTTTTCACATTTACATTTATTTTTTTATTTTAAGATTGCAGTCGCTTCTAACGCGGGGGATACGCGTAAATTTCAAAATTCGCGTAAAAATAAACCGATATTCTAACAATTGATTACCTGAATTTTCATGTATGCTACAATCATGACATCTGTATCTCTTTTTATTTCTCAGCTACTAATCAGTGATACAATTCAAACTTGTTTCGTGAAAAGTCACATTAATTGATATTGATATTGAATTTTTATGCGGTTATGTATCTCGTAAATTCCGAAATCCACGTAAAAAAATACGCAAATTCCAAAAACCGTGTAAAAAAGCCGCGTAAAATAAAACCACGTATAAAAAACGCGCAAACAGCGACTTCAGTGTAATCTCTTGGCCTCAAGGGGGTATTCTAGTCTAGAGAAACGAATTTCGGACGTTTTTTCGAGCTCTGTAAAAATGAAACAAAGAATATTTTTACTATCCATTATGAATGAAACACAAATTTCTGCATTACTCGAGAATTATTCAAGCAAATGAAATCAAATCAGGTATATGGAGGTTTTAGGGTGCAATAAATGTTTCTATGGTGGTTACACACTCCTGCCCTCTCTCTAAGAGGGGGGCTGCCATACAAATAAAATACAAATGTCTGCATAACTTGAGAAATAATCAAGAAAATGAAATCAAATTTGGCATGTGGAGGTTTTAGGGTGCAATAAACGTTTTTACGGTGGTCAAACACTCCACCCCCCTCTCTAAGGGGGGACTGTTATACAAATGAAAGACTAATTTCTATATAACTTGAAAACTTATCAAGTAAATTGAGTCAAATTTGGCATGCGAAGATTTTAAGGGACACGAAACGTTTCTATGGTGAATAGACACTCCTCCCCTTTCTCTGAGAGGAAGTGGGGGACTGCCATACAAATGAAGCATACATTTCTGCATAATTCAAGAACTAATCAAGCAAACGGAACCAAATTTGGCATGTGGAGGTTCTAGGGGGCAAGAAAAATTTCTAAGGTGGTTCAATACTCCTCCCATCTTTTTTAGAAGGAGGGTGTCTGTCATAGAAATGAAACACAAATTTCTGCATAACTCGAGAATTAATCAAAAAAAATGGAGCCAAATTTGGCATGTGAAGGTTTTAGGGGGCACGAATCGTTTCTATAATGAATACACTCTTCCCCCTCTCTAAGGGGGGCTTCTGCATAACTCGAGAACTAATCAAGCACAATTTGGGATGTGAGGGTTTTTTGGTATAAGAAATGTTTCTATGATGGTATGACACCCCTCTCTCCTCTGAAATGGAGAGGGGGTCTCATAAAAATGTTACACATATTTCAACCAAAAATATTCCATTCAAACATGACAATTGAAAATTTTCGGAAAAATCTGAGGGAAAAAGGGAAAATTCGGAAAATTAAATTCCCTTATGTTCTACAATTACATAGTGACAAGAGTTGTTAGTCCATATAATATTTGCGCTAATGAAATATCTTTATCTTCTTCTATCTATACCAATAAAAATGTTGATAAAATATGTTGATAAGAGCAAAACTCGAAGAAGGAATTGTCCGATTTAGGGCTGTCTTTATTCTGTCATATTTTCTGTATCAAACATTTATTCCATGTAACGGAGAAACATGTTATTTGCAAGTGGTTGAAAAATCTTGAACGAGAATTGTGCAAGAAAATAATCTGATATTATAATGATGAGTTTTGGTAGAAGTACTAGGAATTTTATAGTAAAAGGTAAATTCAACGGGGTCGATTAGAAGATCAATCAATGAACAGTTCTGCGATTTGACCCATGAACTTGCGCTTAGTAATAAACGTGAATGTTTGAAGATATTGATAACAAAAAACAAATTTTGGGCGGGACGAAGTTTGTCGGGTCAGCTAGTATTAAATGAAGAAGGGTGGTATCCCCGACACGACCGCATCGTTAACGTAGGACTACGAAACTATAAATCGCGAGAAACAAACATTATAGACTGAAACTCTTCAATACAATCATTGGGAGCACTGACAAGGGCCGATGAATGAATGAATTCACAGAGTTAAGACGCGAAATCTTCGAGAAGCAAACGATAATTTGATCAGATTTTCAAATTAACTCTCAGAATTAACATGTACTGTTGATTGGTCGCTGTCCAGAGCGACACAGGAACAATGAGCCTAATGAATAGAAATTGTTTCTCATTATCTTCTAGCAAAATTACATTTCCAACGCTGCCAAAAACAACGCTCCAAAGAACACTCAGAACGGTAACAGAAAATCCGAACCGAACAAATTTTTATCTTCGGTTTTCTACCGAAGAACGCAGCTCTGAAAAATATTTTCTGCACATCTCGACATTCTTTAATCGGAAGATTTGGTGGTCTTGAAAAGAACCAATGGGTTTGTATGGTTTTGTACAAGCTGTTGTTATTGTCCTCGCGAGAACAATACACGAGATCTGTGTAATTATTGCCAATGAACGGACTACCAAACTAGTTCTGTTGTAAAGACGTGGTGAACTAGGTAAACTTAATTCCGTCCTCTTTCCTCTATGTTCCAAATGTACTTAGTATTTCTCGGGTGTAATGAGTGCCTCAACGGGCATTCTACACACATAAATGATTGTATTTTAGCCTGACTCGTATTGAATTTAATTTCAAATGTACCACGAGTAAGTCCCGAACGACCAGAACAAACGAAGTAACTTGTCACAATGCGGTTCAACCCTCGAAAATTGAATTTCTTACGCCACGCTGCACTCATTGACGTGCAACCTTCCTCCTGCTCTGCTAGAATGATCAGCGCACTCGGCGAGTCTGCATCACCTAGTCACCCCCGCTAAAACTCCGCCCACCTGAACACGTCTCGCCTTCTAACGACTCCCCCTAATTTCCATTTGTGATTTTGGCGTTCCGCTACGTTGCTTCATTATTCGGTTGTACGCTCATTCATCTGGTTTTTCTCTTCGTGGCAGTCTTGATGATTCCTGCGGATATGTAATTTTACGGTTCAGCGAATGCAAATGTGGCTCACCGCTGCTGCTGTTGTTGTGGTCCAGCGGTGTGAAACCAACTCCAACTGATTTGAGACGGAAAGTTCATTGTTATCATCATCAGAACAAAGCCAATATTATCTCAACAAATATTTACAAATCATATTCAGAGCCTGTGGCAACCAAAAATCAAAACTGGCATTGATGTTTGTGTTTTTGTTTTTTTTTTTTTTTGGAATACCCACATAGATTCCAACTCAGCTTGAGCAGACCCCGAATGGGACCGGAAGGGAGAGGTGGAATTGATTGTTATTCATAAGAACAGTTTGCAATTTCCGACGTTGTCTAATTCCGCCATCCGACTGTCACCCTTTTGCGGAGCAAAAATTGTGATCTTAATTAGAGGCGGCCTTCTAGGCCAACATTTTGACAGCCTCCCGCTATCGCCACATTTATATCGTTCGGTCGGAATCATCTGAGGGTTCTTTTGTATTGCCACTGCCATTTGCGGGGTGCTGTCGTACATATCTGCGAGGCACACATTTTACCAGCTGGCGATATATTCGGTGATGTTTGTTTGGCTCCAGCCCATATGCCCATATGTGGAATGTGGCGTGCAATTTGCTACTTGTCAACCCGCGACAAGTGAAACCCGAAACTCTTCTGCGAGGATTGAAGCTGATAAGAAAGAATGAATCTGTGTGAAAAGTCAAACACAGCCACATAATTTATGCTTCGTCATGAGTGATCGGATGTTGGTTTTGCTTGTTTGCGTGTGGCAGATCCACTCCGGAGGCTGGATGCTCCATATCTCCGCAGGCCGATGATGGGTATTGCTTCGGAATGGCATTTTTCATTACCAATGACTGCTGGCGGGTAATGGAAAAATAATCGTAACTGCTGTCGAGAATGGTTTATGCGCTCGGATCGAGATTTATGCATCACTAGCTGACACGGCAAACTTCGTCCCGCCCAAAATTTGTGTTTTGTTATCAATACCTTCAAAAATCCATGTTTTCTTACTATGAGCAAGTTCATGGGTCCGATCGCAAAACTGTTCATTGATTGATCTTCTAATCGACCCGTTGAATTAACCTTTTATTATAAAATTCCAAGTATTTCTAACAAAACTCATCAATACAATATCAGATTATTTTCAGACACAATTCTCATTCAAGATTTTTCAACCACTTGCAAAAAACATGTTTCTCCGTTACATGGAATAAATGTTTTACACAGAAAATATGATAGAATGAAGACAGCCCTAAATCGGTAAATTCCTTCCTCAAGTTTTGTTCTTATCAACACATCCGGCGAAATATGCGTAATATTTTTATGGGACCCCCTCCCCATTCCCGAGAAGGAACGGGTGTTATACCATTATAGAAACATTTTTTGCACCCTAAAACCTCCATATGCCTAATTTGGTTCCATTTGCTTGATTAGTTTTCGAGTTATGCAGACATTTGTGTTTCATTTCTATGGCAGCCCCCCCTTAGAAAGGGGGGTGGAGAGCCTAACCACCATAGGAACATTTATTGTAACCTAAAAACTCAATATGCCTAATTTGGTTTCATTTGCTTGAATAATTCTCGAATAATGCAGAAATTTGTGTTTCATTTGTATGACAACCGCCCCCCGCACCCCAAAGAGAGGGGGGTGGAGAGTCTAACCACCATAGAATCATTTGTTTCACCCTAAAACCTCCATATGCCAAATTTGGTTTCATTTGCTTGATTAATTCCCGTGGGGGGAGCGGTCTCAAACTATCACGAAAACCTTCCCTGACCCAAAAAACCCCCACAACCCAACTTTCATGTTGATCGGTTCAGTAGTTTCCGAGTCTATAAGAATCAGACAGACAGACAGACAGACAGAAATCCATTGTTATATATTAGGCTGTCAAAAAAGTCCTGCGGTATTTCCGCGAGGTGTCGTTGTAAGCGCGTAGTTCTAGTTGTATTCATTGTATCGAGTCATACTATAGCTTGTTGGAAAGGTATTTTGCGCGCTATAATATAGTCCTTGATAGTGTTTTGTTTGGTTAAGTCGTTCGTGAGTTATAGTGTCGCAAATATGGAGCAAAATAAAGAGAAAAAACGACATATTTTACAGTACTATTATGACAAAGGCAAAAATGCATCTCAAGCTGCCAATAAAATTTGTGCAGTTCATGGACCCGATACAGTTTCCATTTCCACCGCACAACGATGGTTTCAACGTTTTCGTTCTGGTGTAGAGGTCGTCGAAGATGCGCCACGCTCCGGAAGGCCTGTCGTCGAAAATTGCGACAAAATCGCTGAATTAGCCGAGAAATACCGGCATAGTAGCAGCCGTAGCATCGGCCAAGAGCTGGGGATAAGTCATCAAACCGTTATTAACAATTTGAAGAAGCTTGGATTCACAAAGAAGCTCGATGTATGGGTGCCACACACGTTGACGCAAAAAAACATCTTTGACCGTATCGACGCATGTGAATCGCTGCTGAATCGCAACAAAATCGACCCGTTTCTGAAGCGGATGGTGACTGGCGATGAAAAGTGGGTCACTTACGACAACGTGAAGCGCAAACGGTCGTGGTCGAAGCCCGCTGAAGCGGCTCAGACGGTGGCCAAGCCCTCATTAACGGCCAGGAAGGTTCTGCTGTGTGTTTGGTGGGATTGTCAAGGAATAATCTATTATGAGCTGCTTCCCTATGGCCAAACGCTAAATTCGGAACAGTACTGCCAACAACTGGACCGAAGAAGAGGCCATCTTTGATAAACAGAGGCCGCTTGTCTTCCATCAGGACAACGCCAGGCCACACAAAAGAGGCCTGTGAAAATTGGCTATTCGAGTTTTTTGCCAATAAGGAAGCGAGCTTCTATAACAGGGGTATTATGAAGTTGGCATCTCGTTGGGAACAAGTCATCGAACAAAACGGCGCATATTTGACTTAAAACAGATGATTGTAACTAATTTTATGAACAAATGAAAATTCAAAAAAAATACCGCAGGACTTTTTTACAGCCTAATATAAAGGGTGTGTCACATCAAATTGCATCACGGAAAAAACGCTGTAGAAATTCGCCCAGTAGACCAATCCTTTTGAAAATTTTAGACAGTAAAATAAAAACTATTAAACAACTTTTGGCATTTTCTTTTTATTCATACTTTGAGCCCAAGCCCGTATGCTCGCACCTTCCTCTTTACCCCGTCCATAAGGTTCTGTACAACGTCAGGTTGTAGTTTTTTTTTTTAAACAGAAATCCTTTTTCTCTTGAAGTCCGCCTCCGATTTGACAACTTTTGGGTTCTTCCGGAGGGCCTGCTTCATAATCGCCCAATATTTCTGTATTGGGCGAAGCTCCGGCGCGTTGGGCGGGTTCATTTCCTTTGGCACGAAGGTGACCCCGTTGGCTTCGTACCACTCCAACACGTCCTTTGAATAGTGGCACGAAGCGAGATCCGGCCAGAAGATGGTCGGGCCCTCGTGCTGCTTCAATAGTGGTAGTAAGCGCTTCTGTAGGCACTCCTTAAGGTAAACCTGCCCGTTTACCGTGCCGGTCATCACGAAGGGGGCGCTCCGCTTTCCGAAAGAGCAGATCGCTTGCCACACCATGTACTTTTAGGCAAACTTGGATAGTTTCTGCTTGCGAATCTCCTCCGGGACGCTGAATTTGTCCTCTGCGGAGAAGAACAACAGGCTCGGCAGCTGACGAAAGTCCGCTTTGACGTAGGTTTCGTCGTCCATTACCAGGCAATGCGGCTTCGTCGGCATTTCGGTGTACAGCTTCCGGGCTCGCGTCTTCCCCACCATGTTTTGCCTTTCGTCGCGGTTAGGAGCCTTCTGAACCTTGTATGTACGCAGGCCCTCCCGCTGCTTGGTCCGCTGGACGAATGAACTTGACAAATTCAGCTTATTGGCGACATCCCGGACCGAACTTCTCGGATCACGTCTAAACTGCTTAACTACGCGCTTGAGATCTTTTACACTGACGGAGCATCCATTCTCTAAGTATCGTTTTATCACTCTGCTGACTGTGGATTGGACGATTCCCAGCATCTTACCGATGTCCCGATGTGACAACTCCGGATTCTCGAAATGAGTGCACAGGATTAATTCACGACGCTCTTTTTCGTTCGACGACATTTTTCCAAATTTACGAAAAATTGACAGTGAAGCATGGCATCCTGTCAGAATCAGTACGGAAGTATATCGTAAAAGAATCGGACTGACTTTGTAAGCAAGCTTATTGAAGTGCTCAACTTCCAAATGTTGACCGACTCTATCGACGCATTAAGTAAAGTGTAGGTGGTCACATGTGAGAGGATAATCAGATAGTCTTTTCGCATATTTGATTACATATGGTCTGTCCAATAATATGACCACGATTCTCATATCATGAACACCGTATTCAAATCCACCTTCGAGAATAATCACCATATTGCTATATTTCATCACGAAATCTTCCACTTCACGAAGCGGTGGCATGTGCATAGTTGAAGAAAAATGACATCCTCTCACATTCCCATCCGTGTGCATCCGTGCTTCATCTCACAACAGCAGCAGCAGCAGAAGAATAAAATCTCGATGCTCGTCATATGGGGTGATAAAAAATGCTTTGCATGCGACTTCTGCGAAGCTCGGCCCTGCTTTATCCCACTCCCACGCTCGCCACCAGCAAGAGATTGAGTCGAGTACATTCTGGTGTGCCATATCTCTCACTCGCTGAGAATGTCAATTCTTGTTGAGAAAGATCACTTTTCTGTCGGATGCAGCTTCCGTCGTTCAAAGACCCTTGTCGTCACCGCCACCACCTCTTATGAAATACGACACGTCGAATCGAATACTGGTTTATTTCATGTTTTTGAGTGGTGAGGATGCTTTTTTTGGGGGATTTTCTTCTAGGAAAGGAAATATCATCATTTCAAAGCAACGGCTGCCTGAAGATGACGAGGAAATTGAATCAATAATTTTGCTCCTCGCTTCAGTCCTTGTCCTCTTTGCGAGACCAAAAAGAAGGAGCGCTCGGTATCTGTGCATATTATGTAAAATGAACTGCATTTGTTTGCGAAGTATATACGTAAAAGGATTCAGTGGAACGAGAGGTTCACTATTGTAATATGTTTTTCGATGCCATACATAAAACGTGCAGCATAATAATAGAAGAAAAATTACCTCCCCACACTCCTGCTGGAATCGATTTTCTGTTATTTTATTGAATGTTTGCTCTTTAATGTTGAATCTATCCCCATAGGCAGGAGCAAGCATATGCGAATGGATACGTCAATCCGAGGCGCAACAGCTCCGGTGCGTGGCGTATTCAATTTGGTGTTAAATTATGGATGACATCGTTTCAACATTCGATTCTCTGCTGGCATCCTGTCGTGTGGCATCCAACAGACAAACGACAAGCAGGCAGGCAAACGTGTCACATCCGGAATAGTTAATCGGCTTGGCTCACACCCAATCTGCCCGAATATTGGAACTATGTGGCTGCTACTTTTTTTCATGCATCTCCCATACGGAAGCATCATTCACTGGGGATGATCAGTTCGCAACTCCAGGAAACATAAGCACACACACACGTAGAGCATCGACGAATTCGTCGGTTATTCAAAATGCACCCATCCCAAGACGAAACTCGTCTGTCGGAGCAACATCATAACGCGTGTTTCGTTCCGGTTTAATCTCATCCTCGCATCCGACCAAAATGCATCGTACCGTTGCATCAGCGTTGAACTATGTACGTGACCCGGAAGCTGAGCAAACAAAACCAAAACTGCCTGCCGGTTTCGTTCCGAGTTTTGTCATGAACCTCCTCCCGTTAACTCTCTCTATCCATGTCTCTGTCTCACTCAACGGTTTATTTTGTCAGAGCAGCAAGAGCGGAAGGGTCGGAAAACTGAGAGACATTTGGGAGGAAAATATACTAGGAACAGGTTGTGTTCCATATGTGAACGCCATCCAATAATGCAATAAAACAACAAGCGAGCTGGATTCATAAATGTAATATGTGCACCCTGCCCTGCAAACAAATTAAACTTTTGTTTGATGTTTTACTGTTTCTTAATTTGTTATTTATGGCCATCATGCTTTCAACTTTTTACGCGCTGTCACTCAAAGCGAACATATGCCTGAGACGGAACCACAAAAACGTTTATGCAGAGGAAGAAAATCTCTATCGCCTCGAGACGAGTCAGGAAGTTTGCAGCACTTGCAATAATTTATCCAGTGTTATCCTCTCTGGCCTAGGCTTGGCTTGACTTGGCGTATGGCACTAATTTATGTTCATCGCTTCGCTCAGCAAAGGGCCGTGACGATGACGGCAACGATAATGCGAATAATGCTGATTGAAACGAAACACGCAGTCCACACGGGCTTCGGTTGCTCAGAGCATTGGAATGCTAAATCGTTGAAGCTGGTCCTCGATGCGCCCATATCGGAATCACAGGATGGAGATCTTGTGAATTGGTAATTAATGCGAAGTGAACCTCGTTGTGCGCTGGAAGATTAAGTGTGATCTTCTGGGCGCACGAAACAGAAAGTCAAATGGATTTATCATTCCAATTAACTCTAGGAAAATTTGTACCATATTCCTATTTTTTTATTACGATCAGCAATATTATGTTTCTGTATGATGGATCGGGTGATGGTTGAAGTAATGTACAAACTTATAACAAGTACCCGACATTTGAGTAATATGAATAATCTAGCTCTCCAAATGTAGTATCATTGGGAGATTTTTATTGTATAATAATTAACCACCGAAACGACAACATTCACATAGAACTATACGTTTACTATTGGACGAATTTCATGCAAACTCGTCTCAGGAGTTGGCAGCACCATCTCAGATAGTAGTGGGTGTGAAGACATGGATCATTTAAGCAACTTTGCATACTTGAATTCTTCAAAAAAGAATTAAAGAATGAATGAATGAAATGTACTAAATTATTGAAATTTTCATAAAAAAATACCAAAAAAGTTTTTAAAACATTTTGCTGAAAAAAAATTATTTTAAAAAATCTCAGGAGAGTTGTGTCCAAGACACGACTGCATAGTTGACGTAGGATTCCGTTAGGCTATCTTTTGATTTTGGATATGTTTGAAGAATTACATCGTTAAACTCTTTAATAATGATTTAGTGGCCCTGAAAAGAGCCGTTTTGTTTAGTTGTTGGGTATTGTTTGATGAGACAATTTTTGTTTACATTGAGATTGGACAGGATGACCGTGATGGAAATAGAATAAAAATTAAAAACTGGAATAGATATTCCAAAGGAGTCATGTCTCAGCTTGTTTCGACAAGCCTGGATTTTGCAGCATTTACGGGACATCTGAATGATAAAGCAGTTGTTCTGACTGATATTCTGAGAGAGTGTACCAATGAATTAGTGGTTGGAAAATATATTGAATTTAAAAAAGACGGGTGGGTAATGTCGGGGACATAACCGGAGTGACGTAGGACTATACAAAGGGGACAGCTTTTGTTAAATATATATTTTAAATATATTGTTTTATTTTCTTCACCTACGTGAATACCTACCTATCTACCTGAAAAATGGATTAGTTTACTGTTTACTCTTTATGAATATGTTGATGGTTCTGAAAAGAACCTTTGGTGTTGTGTTTTTGTTATCACTCGATATTCCCATCTTGTTCGGCTAAACCTTCCTGTTTGGCGATTTGTTGTCACTCGCCACAGCTTTCACAGTTGGAAAATTTCTTCCCATCCAGCTTGTGACATATTTTACAGTAAATTACATTCAATGGCACGTCGCATTACCACCACTCAGTGCCGGATTGGAGGTAATTTTAACCTGTAATTGAACATTTGCGATGACAGTGGTACAGTGTCGACTTTCAATGTGGGGTCATAATTTGGATCTCTATGTTTACAAAAATGTCCAACTAAATAAGTCGCATTACATGTCCGTCCAATTAGCTAAATGTCGAACTAATTGTAGATTACTGTACTTTAAATCTGGAAACAATTTAAGAATTGGTGAAAATTGAATAATCAGGAAAGTCCCCAACTATCAATAAGCTCAGAACAACTGCCAAATTCACATACTCATCAAATCCTGGCAAACAAATTATGAAAACATCAATTTGTGTTTTATTATTATTTTGGATAATGTTTTAGAAAGCATTGAACTTTATTTCCTAAACTCTTTTTTGGAAGGTTTAATGGCTCTGAAAAGCGCCTTGTTTTATGGAATGGTTCCAATTTAGAAAACTTAGTACTCGTGGTTTTGAAAAAAACCATTTCGAACGCCCTCGATGCCGCCTTGTTCTGGATTTGCCACCAAAGCAGTTTGTATAAACAAACTTTTTTCTTCTGCTACCTGATGCCGTTTTGCGATTGCGTTTGCCACTCGCCATTCGCTGCAACTGCCTGTTGTCTTGATGTCCACCGAACCGAATGTGTTATGTTCCGAATGCAGGTTTTCTTATCGTCGCGAGCAGCTTTGCCAGCTAACTCGATCACTCCGGCGGCCGAAACTATATAACGCCGGCTAGATGGACTGGTACACAAGTACTAACGCGCTCGACCTAGCTACCTTTTCCGGTGCAATTGGCGGATACACCTACGGGAAATTGCAGACCACCACGGTTCGAGCGGGATTTTGCCTTTCCCTTCTCTTTTCCTCCTTTGTTGAGTACACGATGCCGATGCCGTACAACCACACGGGTTTACGGTTTAAAGGAAAATAAGATATTTTTTTGGGGTCCGCGTGTTTTATACTCTAGCGGTACACACTCACAGGATAGAGACAAATCGGCAGACTCAGCCAAAGGGGCGGGTCCAACGAGACGAACGAATGAGCGTTAAAAGGGAGCGATGGCAAAAAAATACATTCATTACGATTTGTTCGCTCGTTGGATTCACATACAGACTAAAAAGGGTCCTTTTCAGGATCACAAAAAGTCTAAAGAGTTTATTGTTTTGTTATCACTCGATATCCCCATCTTGTTCGGCTAAACCTTCCTGTTTAGCGATTTGTTGTCACTCGCCACAGCTTTCACAGTTGGAAAATTTCTTCCCATCCAGCTTGTGACATATTTTACAGTAAATTACATTCAATGGCACGTCGCATTACCACCACTCAGTGCCGGATTGGAGGTAATTTTAACCTGTAATTGAACATTTGCGATGACAGTGGTACAGTGTCGACTTTCAATGTGGGGTCATAATTTGGATCTCTATGTTTACAAAAATGTCCAACTAAATAAGTCGCATTACATGTCCGTCCAATTAGCTAAATGTCGAACTAATTGTAGATTACTGTACTTTAAATCTGGAAACAATTTAAGAATTGGTGAAAATTGAATAATCAGGAAAGTCCCCAACTATCAATAAGCTCAGAACAACTGCCAAATTCACATACTCATCAAATCCTGGCAAACAAATTATGAAAACATCAATTTGTGTTTTATTATTATTTTGGATAATGTTTTAGAAAGCATTGAACTTTATTTCCTAAACTCTTTTTTGGAAGGTTTAATGGCCCTGAAAAGCGCCTTGTTTTATGGAATGGTTCCAATTTAGAAAACTTAGTACTCGTGGTTTTGAAAAAAACCATTTCGAACGCCCTCGATGCCGCCTTGTTCTGGATTTGCCGCCAAAGCAGTTTGTATAAAGAACAAACTTTTTTCTTCTGTTACCTGATGCCGTTTTGCGATTGCGTTTGCCACTCGCCACTCGCTGCAACTGCCTGTTGTCTTGATGTTCACCGAACCGAATGTGTTCTGTTCCGAATGCAGGTTTTCTTATCGTCGCGAGCAGCTTTGCCAGCTAACTCGATCACTTCGGCGGCCGAAGCTATATAACGCCGGCTAGGTGGACTGGTACACTGGTACTAACGCGCTCGGCCTAGCTACCTTTTCCGGTGCAATTGGCGGATACACCTACGGGAAATTGCAGACCACCACGGTTCGAGCGGGATTTTGCCTTTCCCTTCTCTTTTCCTCCTTTGTTGAGTACACGATGCCGATGCCGTACAACCACACGGGTTTACGGTTTAAAGGAAAATAAGATATTTTTTTGGGGTCCGCGTGTTTTATACTCTAGCGGTACACACTCACAGGATAGAGACAAATCGGCAGACTCAGCCAAAGGGGCGGGTCCAACGAGACGAACGAATGAGCGTTAAAAGGGAGCGATGGCAAAAAAAATACATTCATTACGATTTGTTCGCTCGTTGGATTCACATACAGACTAAAAAGGGTCCTTTTCAGGATCACAAAAAGTCTAAAGAGTTTATTGTTTTGTTATCACTCGATATCCCCATCTTGTTCGGCTAAACCTTCCTGTTTAGCGATTTGTTGTCACTCGCCACAGCTTTCACAGTTGGAAAATTTCTTCCCATCCAGCTTGTGACATATTTTACAGTAAATTACATTCAATGACACGTCGCATTACCACTACTCAGTGTCGGATTGGAGGTAATTTTAACCTGTAATTGAACATTTGCGATGACAGTGGTACAGTGTCGACTTTCAATGTGGGATCATAATTTGGATCTCTATGTTTACAAAAATGTCCAACTAAATAAGTCACATTACATGTCCGTCCAATTAGCTAAATGTCGAACTAATTGTAGATTACTGTACTTTCAATCTCGAAACAATTTAAGAATTGGTGAAAATTGAATAATCAGGAAAGTCCCCAACTATCAATAAGCTCAGAACAACTGCCAAATTCACATACTCATCAGATCCTGGCAAACAAATTATGAAAACATCAATTTGTGTTTTATTATTATTTTGGATAATGTTTTAGAAAGCATTGAACTTTATTTCCTAAACTCTTTTTTGGAAGGTTTAATGGCCCTGAAAAGCGCCTTGTTTTATGGAATGGTTCCAATTTAGAAAACTTAGTACTCGTGGTTTTGAAAAAAACCATTTCGAACGCCCTCGATGCCGCCTTGTTCTGGATTTGCCGCCAAAGCAGTTTGTATAAAGAACAAACTTTTTTCTTCTGTTACCTGATGCCGTTTTGCGATTGCGTTTGCCACTCGCCACTCGCTGCAACTGCCTGTTGTCTTGATGTTCACCGAACCGAATGTGTTCTGTTCCGAATGCAGGTTTTCTTATCGTCGCGAGCAGCTTTGCCAGCTAACTCGATCACTTCGGCGGCCGAAGCTATATAACGCCGGCTAGGTGGACTGGTACACTGGTACTAACGCGCTCGGCCTAGCTACCCTTGCGGGGAACTCCAGATCAACACGAGCGGGAACTCCAGATCAAGGTTCGAGCGGGATTTTGCCTTTCCCTTCACTTTTCCTCCTTTGCCATATCCAACCATGGCTGCTTGTGTTGGTTTGTTGATGTGAGGTGATGCGAAACGATGTGGTGTACGGTTCGGATGAGAATGATCGTTACGGCAGCGGAGAGGGGATTTTGAAGCTGACTGGCTGGCTCGAGAATTACGCATGTGTGAGACTGCGACCAATGTTTCCCTCATTTTTTTCTTTTTCCTTTCCAATCGTGCTTCATTCTATTTCGCTGCTGCTCTGGTTGCCCGTTTTGGTCGGTACGATTTGAGGAGCACAAAATGGACCAATCAAAAATGGGCACATAGTGTATTTGGACAATGGTTGATATTTCACAATTATTCAATTATTTATCTCAAGAAAAATGAAATGTTATTCGTTATGATAGATGCGTAGATATATTTCCTATCAATTGATGCAAAAACCTTTGCGATCTATTGAGAAATGCTCGAGTTATAAGCGTTCCAAATCTTGCATTTTTTCCTACTTGTTCAGTGCCTAGATTTCCATTTCACCCCCTATATCTTCCGGTTAGACGTAGTCCTACGTCAAAATCGAACAGCTGGTACTCTTTTGATCTGCTGCGTCTCAAACGAAAAAGAGATAAAAAGTCCAGAAAGTTTATAAGGACTAATTTAGGAAATGATCGGAGTAGGTACACCTTCGCGCGAAATATATATTCACAGGCCTTGAAAAAGACTAGAAGTGAATGTATACAGAGGAAAATCGATGAACATCAAAGTAATAGCAAAGAACTATGGAAATTATTGAAAAAATTGTTAAATTCTAAAAATAGTGTACCGCGATCCATAGTTTTCGAAGGGTCAGAAGAGCAGTCAGACCAAACTATTGCCGATAAATTCAACAGTTAATCCGTCAATAGTGTTCTGCTGATCAAGCAATGTATTGAATTGGTCAGCGAGCCTGACTAAATAATACAGCCGATTAATATCAATTGTAGACTAGATTGTTTTTCACCCATCACTTTTGCTGAGTTAAGAGATATTTGTTTTTCATTGCAAAAATCGGCTGGTATCGATAATGTCAACGCAAAAGTGATACAAGATTGTTTTCATGTCATTGGACACAATCTACTGGACCTAATTAAGGAATCTCTACGAGCTGGGAACGTGCCAATGGTTTGGAAGGAGTCCCTTGTGATTCCGATCCCCAAAGTTAATGGGACGGATGAAGCCGACGAGTACCGCCCTATTAACATGTTGCACTTATTAGAAAAAATGTTAGAACTTGTTGTGAAAGTCCAGCTGATGCATTTTATAGATAACAACAATTTGCTAATACCGGAACAGTCGGGATATCGAGAGGGACACTCTTGTGAAACCGCACTGAATCTGGTGTTAGCAAAATGGAAAGAGAATATCGAGGCGAAAGAGACTATATTTGCGGTATTTCTGGATCATAAACGCACTTTTGAAACAATATCTAGGCCCTTATTGTTACAAACATTGGAGCGCAATGGAATTGTAGGAATGTCGTACAAATGGTTCGAAAGCTATTTGTGCGACAGGACTCAAAATACTCGTTTTAATGATTCATGTTCCGGTCCCATCGGCAACTCACTCGGGGTGCCGCAGGGAAGTGTCTTAGGGCCCATTTTGTTTATTTTATATATAAATGATCTGCGATGGGTTTTACGATATTGTGACATTAATTTGTTCGCGGATGATACTATCCTGTTCATCGCAGCTAAGGATATAAAAGAAACCGAGGAACACATAAACGAATATTTACATTCTCTGGCTCAGTGGCTTAATTTCTTAATTTTACATGCTAATTTCTTCAGCAAACTCCAGTATTGACGTAAATTTTGAAATAGATGGTGAGGCATTTGAGCGCGTGAATGAAATCAAATACCTAGGAGTTATCATTGATGACTTAATTTTCAAGTCTCATTAAATGATTTAATTTTCAAGTCTCATATTAATAATGTCATCAAGAAGATTCCATGCGACAAAAAATCCATGGAATACCAGATCACCTACGCTCCAATGTTATTCCGTCGATATTTTCGGAAAAATATGGGAAAGTTGGATCTGATAAAATGTTCTTTACTGACGGTTCATTCATAAACGGGTCCACTGGCTTCGGCATCTTCAATGAAAATTCCAGTGCCTCTTTCAAACTCAAAGATCCTTGTTCCGTGTATGTCGCAGAAATGGGTGCGATATACTATGCTCTAGGGATCATTGAAACACTGCCCATCGACCATTATTTTATTTTTTCAGACAGTCTCAGCTCAATAGAGGCAATCCGCTCAATGAAAGTTGATAAACGCTCATCTTATTTCCTAACAAGAATAAGACATCTATTGAGTGTTTTGGTCGAAAAATTATTCAAGATTACCTTAGCATGGGTTCCCTCTCATTGCTCGATTCCGGGGAATGAGAAAGCGGACTCGCTTGCTAAGGTGGGCGCTTCAGAAGGCACACTTTTTGAAAGGCAAATTGCCTATAATGAATTTTTTCACATTCCTCGTCAGGACACACTCGTTAGTTGGCAGCGCGTGTGGAGTGAAGATGAGTTCGGTCGTTGGTTACACACGATTATCCCTAAGGTCTCGACGAGTGCATGGTTCAAGGGATTGAATGTAGGTCGTGATTTCATTCGCGTGATATCTCGGCTTATGTCTAATCACTACAAACAATCTTTGTGATTGTGGCGATGGCTACCACGACATCGAGCATGTTGTCTGGTCGTGTATCCGGTTCCATGCTGCTCGCTCTCAGCTCTCTAGAGCACTGAGAGCACAAGGCAGACAATCGGATATCCCCGTCCGGGATATCTTAGGTAGCCGGGATCCTGATCTTCTGCTTCATCTATACCTGTTCCTCAGAAACGCCGATGTCAACGTTTAATGATGTTTCCTTCGTTGTGTCCCCGTTTCATATCCCTCCTATCCGATCGATAAACTTTTACTTAGTCGCGGCAATACATACACACACTCTTTACAGATGCACGGGCCGAAGGTTGTGCAGTCCACTGATCATTCAACAAGAGCCAAAGGTTGTACCGCTCATGACAACTCTACACGAACTGATGATTGCGCCGGCTAGTGACCATTATATCCTGGATTCCTCGAGTCGAGAAGACGCACCACGCTAGATATGGGGTACAGACTAGGGAGCGTTGCTGATTAATGGTCAGCTGCATCCCAATAGGAAGTAGCCCGTGTCGGGCACACGCATAGAGCATCGAAGACTGCAACATACCAATTATGAGAACACTTGTAATAATAACCTCGAGCCAACCGCGAGTAATCGATTACATATTACTAACATAGTTGTAAGACAAAAATTGTCAAAATATTGGACTCCCGGCCCCGTCAGGCTAACGCCACATGTGCCTTAATAAAAAATATATTTTGGGAAAAAAAAGAAGATTGCCAAGAAGTACGGCGTTTTGTGTCGTTTGAAAAAAGAACTGACGGTGAACAGTAAAATTAAATTGTATAAATCATTGATCTCACCGCACATAGACTTTTGCTCGTCGATCCTATCCCTTGCAAACAATACACAATTAACGAGATTGCAGCGTTTACAAAATAAAATTATGCGTTCGATTTTAAGATGTAGTAGATACACTTCCTCTAATTTAATGTTGGACGCGCTACAGTGGCTATCTGTGAAGCAAAGAATCTATTATTTGACAATGGTTTTCAACTTAAAAATTTTAAACTGTATGCTGCCTCAATGATTTGTGTGATCGAATTGAAAGAGGAAGTGATGTTCATAGATACAATACTAGAAACGCGGATGATGCAAGAACACCTATCTTTATACAGGTAAACTTCGATATAACGTACAATTCACTTTCAGAATTGTACGTTGTATCGAATTGTACGTTATATCGAAGCATAATAGAGTACCCTCAAACGTAGTCTATAACACATTATTGTGTTGCTGTTTTAGTAAAGTTAATGATTAACTTCAATCAGAAGACGAAGCCAGCCTTTCTCATAATGTTTCCCTTCGTACTGTTGATTAAAGCTAGATTCATTTAGAATCTGGAATCACAAAACCAACTGTATTTCGGGATTGATTGAAGGTACAAATTTGTTTTAGCATCACAATACAGATAATTCATTGTTCTATCAGAAAAAAATGATGAATATTTTTTTCCTTTACATTTTGAAAATGTGTACGTTATATCGAGGTAAAATGTACGTTATATCGAGGGTACGTTATAACGAGGGTACGTTATATCGAAGTTTCCCTGTATTCAGTAGGTCGCAGAATTCGTTGCTATACAAAGGAATACATTTTTTCATTTCGATGCCCAGGGAAATAAAACGAGCGGCAACAATGGCAGAGTTTAAGCGAATGTGTATTTCCCACGTTAAATCTGTTTTGTAAATAGGGTTTCGAAAAATTTTTGTAAATTAATTTATTTATGTTTACTAATTATTGAAATTTAAAAAAAATTACAGGTGTCTTAAACTTCCATGTACGTAGTGATGATGATGATGATGTTTTTTTATTGTATTGTAGATTATTAAAAAAAAAATGAGTGGGTTATATCTATGATATAACCGCAAGGTTCACGTGGAACTACCTTAGCTTAGCAATCATTCGTTTGTATTGATTAAATTCTTGATTGAATGAAACAGTTTCCAAATTCAATTGAGTTCAATATATTTGCTCTGTGAGTGAAAAAAATTAACAAATGCCGTGTAAAGTCAATTCATTTATTGTGATTGATTGTTTTAATGACGGACCTTTTACGTTTGGTATGATGACTAGAACAAAATATATGTACGGAAGAATTATCAAACGTTTGATGAACCAGCCTAAGGCTGAAAATCTTTCCAATAAAGACAAAAAAATTATCAAACGATTATTTTATTTTACATTTCCCTCTGAAGTTTACATCCCAAAAGTGTACATACTTCTCGAATCTCGAATTTGCTTGAAACTGGGAAGTTCGTTCGCTTCTAGTGTCTGCACGATTTTCCCAGGTTCCTAAGTTTAGAAGATCATGTTAGGACAGACATATTCCACTCTGCACAAAGGCAAGCGAGGACAAAAGTACTCGCAGTTTGCATTTATTTGCAGAGCCGATTTCCCCAGAAACCTCGGTTTTGAAGTCTGTGTTAGGGAAACACATTTCAATCGGAACAAAAATATCCCCGATTTGTATGAATTCGCAATGCCGATTTCCCCACGCTTCATGGATTTGAAGTCTGTGTTAGGGAAACACATTCCAGTCGGAACAAAAATACCCCCGACTTGCATGAATTTGAAATACCGATTTCTCCAGGCACCTTGGTTTAGAAATCTCTATTAGGGAACACATTTCGGTAGGAACAAAAGCTCCCCCTACTTTCGTGTGTTCTTTTTCTTCTTTTTGGCTTCAAGAGGGTTTAAACTTTTCAGTTCACTCGCCTCTAGGCTCTTTCGTGTGTTTGCAATGCCGATTTCACTGCTTGGTTTTAAAGTCTGTGTTAGGGAACATTTTTCGATGAGAACAAAAGTCCCCCTACTTTCATGTATTTGCAATGCCGATTTCCCCAAGGCTGCTTGGTTTTGATGGCTGTGTTAGGGAAACCGTAAATCGGGCCAATCAAAACGATGCAGTTAGGGCGTTTAGATAACGCCTAATATTTTACAGTTATTCAATTGTTTATCTAATGAAAAACAACATTTTGTTAGTTGCGATAGATGCGTAGAAATATTCCCTATCAAGTGATGCAAACATCTCTCCTATCCAGTACGAAATGTTCCAGCTATAAGCATTCGAAATCTTTCATTTTTTCCTGCATGTTCTGTGTTTAGGTTTTCATTTTACCCTCCATATATTCCGGTTAGACGTAGTCCCACGTCAAAAAGGAAAACGAGTGTTGTCTACAAAGTTTGAGCCTCGCGCGCGTTTTGTGGGCCTGGGCTAATGTTAATAATGAACACTGGCAGAAAACTGACACAAAATGAAATTTTATGTAGGGTCTGAAGTGGAAACTGGAATTGGGATAGCCCATTCAGAATTGTCGTAAACTATCTTTCATCAGATGGTTGTATCGATTATTTCTGATTGTAGCAGGTCTCTTTGGATATTGGGTTCAATTCCCAATCAGTCAAGGATCTTCCCGGGTTAGAAATTTTCTTGACATGCCTTGGAAAAAACTCAATATCAATATGGATAGGAACATTGTTTGTTTTTTCGCAGTTTTTGCCTATTTTTAATGTACTATTGATATATATTTATGCCTGCAACAGAGCCAGTTCGCTTTGTTTTTGTTTTTATAATACTGGCTTCTTGATATGTTTGAAAATAAATATTATCCATAAGATAAATCGTCCTGCTCACACCTTTGTAGGGGTATGAGGTGGGTCATCATCATCACTATTGTATCAATTTAGTTTAGTGTCAAACATAGTACCTAGTACATAGTACATAGTACAAAAAAATGTAAAAAATTAAAATCAATGTGAAATTCACAAACAAATGTCCGGCATAAAAAGCACATTCAGAAAATGATTTTAAATCCGGACGCTCAAAAGTTGACGAACAAATTTCTCATTGAAGGAGTTGCATAAGGGTATGTTAGAAGCCTTAGTATGGTGTATGGAGTGTGGAGCAAAGATTTTCGATCCAGGAAACCGCAAAACTGTTCGGTATACAGGACGGGGTCGATTATATGACCGTTTGTATGTACGTGGGTAACTTTGTAACTTTGACTGTAGCGCTGTCCCATATTAATAGAAATTTAACCCCCTTTCTGTTGACCGATTGATCTGAAATTTGGAACACACCTTTATCTCTGCAGTCATTATAAAACTGCGCATTTCGTAATCTTAAAAATCCAAAATGTCGGATTCCATATTTTCTCTAAACCCCATCCATAGGGGTATCAAACCAAAGGGATTGACTAGTAGAACACAGTTATTCATGAAAAATTCAACCTATATTAATGGGGTTTTGAAAAAAAATATATGTATATATATATATATATATATATATATATATATAACACCATTTTGTGCTGGCGGCCATTTTGGATTTAAATTTTTCATAAATTACTGTGTTCGACTAGTCAAGCCCTTTCATTTGATACCCATATTGAAGGGGTGTTGAAAAAAATGATATGTGGCGTCATTTTGCGGTGGCGGCCATTTTGAATTTGAATTTTTCATAAATAACTGTTCTACTAGTCAATTCCTTTCGTTGATCCCCATATTGATGGGGTTCTGGGAGAATATGTAATCCGCCATCTGGTAGCGGCTGCCATCTTGGATTTAAATTTTTCATAAATTACCGTATTCTACTAATCAACCCCTTTCATTTGATACTCATATTGATAGAATTTTGAAAAAAAATATATGTATCTATATATATATATAATTCTCGTGTGACGATATTCGTGGTCGAGCTCCTCCGAAACGGCTCGACCCATTTTCATGAAGTTATGCACTGAAAACTTGGTAGGCATGAGAATAGGACGTAAACTATAGATGATACCGCTAGGGTACCGATTACCATATGTTTTATACCGATTAGGGTGGTCCTATGCAAAAAACAAATCTAAATAATTTTTATTTCTTTTTGTTATAAATTTGGCATAAAAGTACATATAACCTCAAAGGTTTACCTCCATTTCCTATTTTTAATCGCGATTTTAGTATTTTTGTATAAATAATATCCAAATAATGGAGCCGTAGATTGTTTTTCAAAGAGAACGAAAAATTTTAAATGAACTATGGCTCTATTGTGTGTTCTGTGTAACAGAATAACACATTCTTTACAGGTAGGGAAAATATCGGACGAAAATAGTCTCTGATAATTATTTTATATTCTGTATAATATTTTGGCTGAAATGCAAGGAGGTTTATAGAAAAATAGTTGAGTTAGGGTCAAGGCTATGTCTATTAAGTATTCAAACAACATCGAATAAACATTTTCATTCAAATTTCAACAATTCAAATTGCTTTCGGGTCTGCTAATGACGAAATATGGGTGATTGTTCGATATTGTTACCACAAACATAGCCTTTTTTTATAGCCTTGCATGGCAGATGGAAACTGTACAATGCATTTTCTTAAAGATTTCACCAACGACCCGACCGTAAGCCTAGGTGGATGTCAAATATGTCAACGAATAAAAACTGATAATGATGGACAATCATTCATAAAAATTAACAACGCAGACATTGACTTGGAAAACCGTTCAGTAGTGCCATATTCGCCTCTGCTGAGCAAAACATTCGATGAAGAGCAACAAATTTGCAACAACGAAATTTATTCCTTTTTTCAATTTACATTTAACGTTCAAGAGAACAAACATGTCAGAATCGTGAATTAAATACATCGGGAATGGAATACAAGGAATGTTTTGTGTTTTTTTTTAAATTTTTGTCATCGACTTGGCGCTCTATACCTCGGTATGAAAGAAAGAGTAACGAACGTTTCAATTATGTGTAGATCTTTAAAACATTTAACTTACAATACATTAGTTATTTTGACGTAGGACTACGTCTAACCGGAAGATATAGGGGGTGAAATGGAAATCTAGGCACTGAACAAGTAGGAAAAAATGCAAGATTTGGAACGCTTATAACTCGAGCATTTCTCAATAGATCGCAAAGGTTTTTGCATCAATTGATAGGAAATATATCTACGCATCTATCATAACGAATAACATTTCATTTTTCTTGAGATAAATAATTGAATAATTGTGAAATATCAAGCATTGTCCAAATACACTATGTGCCCATTTTTGATTGGTCCATTTTGTGCTCCTCAAATCGTACCGACCAAAACGGGCAACCAGAGCAGCAGCGAAATAGAATGAAGCACGATTGGAAAGGAAAAAGAAAAAAATGAGGGAAACATTGGTCGCAGTCTCACACATGCGTAATTCTCGAGCCAGCCAGTCAGCTTAAAAATCCCCTCTCCGCTGCCGTAACGATCATTCTCATCCGAACCGTACACCACATCGTTTCGCATCACCTCACATCAACAAACCAACACAAGCAGCCATGGTTGGATATGGCAAAGGAGGAAAAGTGAAGGGAAAGGCAAAATCCCGCTCGAACCTTGATCTGGAGTTCCCGCTCGTGTTGATCTGGAGTTCCCCGCAAGGGTAGCTAGGTAGCTAGGTGTACCAGTCCACCTAGCCGGCGTTATATAGCTTCGGCCGCCGAAGTGATCGAGTTAGCTGGCAAAGCTGCTCGCGACGATAAGAAAACCTGCATTCGGAACAGAACACATTCGGTTCGGCGGACATCAAGACAACAGGCAGTTGCAGCGAATGGCGAGTGGCAAACGCAATCGCAAAACGGCATCAGGTAGCAGAAGAAAAAAGTTTGTTCTTTATACAAACTGCTTTGGCGGCAAATCCAGAACAAGGCGGCATCGAGGGCGTTCGAAATGGTTTTTTTCAAAACCACGAGTACTAAGTTTTCTAAATTGGAACCATTCCATAAAACAAGGCGCTTTTCAGGGCCATTAAACCTTCCAAAAAAGAGTTTAGGAAATAAAGTTCAATGCTTTCTAAAACATTATCCAAAATAATAATAAAACACAAATTGATGTTTTCATAATTTGTTTGCCAGGATTTGATGAGTATGTGAATTTGGCAGTTGTTCTGAGCTTATTGATAGTTAGGGACTTTCCTGATTATTCAATTTTCACCAATTCTTAAATTGTTTCCAGATTTAAAGTACAGTAATCTATAATTAGTTCGACATTTAGCTAATTGGACGGACATGTAATGCGACTTATTTAGTTGGACATTTTTGTAAACATAGAGATCCAAATTATGACCCCACATTGAAAGTCGACACTGTACCACTGTCATCGCAAATGTTCAATTACAGGTTAAAATTACCTCCAATCCGGCACTGAGTGGTGGTAATGCGACGTGCCATTGAATGTAATTTACTGTAAAATATGTCACAAGCTGGATGGGAAAAAATTTTCCAACTGTGAAAGCTGTGGCGAGTGACAACAAATCGCTAAACAGGAAGGTTTAGCCGAACAAGATTGGGATATCGAGTGATAACAAAACAATAAACTCTTTAGACTTTTTGTGATCCTGAAAAGGACCCTTTTTAGTCTGTATGTTAATCCAACGAGCGAACAAATTGTAATGAATGTATTTTTTTGCCATCGCTCCCTTTTAACGCTCATTCGTTCGTCTCGTTGGACCCGCCCCTTTGGCTGAGTCTGCCGATTTGTCTCTATCCTGTGAGTGTGTACCGCTAGAGTATAAAACACGCGGAACCCAAAAAAATATCTTATTTTCTTTCAAACCGTAAACCCGTGTGGTTGTACGGCATCGGCATCGTGTACTCATCAAAGGAGGAAAAGAGAAGGGAAAGGCAAAATCCCGCTCGAACCGTGGTGGTCTGCAATTTCCCGTAGGTGTATCCGCCAATTGCACCGGAAAAGGTTGCTAGGTCGAGCGCGTTAGTACCTGTGTACCAGTCCACCTAGCCGGCGTTATATAGTTTCGGCCGCCGGAGTGATCGAGTTAGCTGGCTTAGGTGCTCGCGACGATAAGAAAACCTGCATTCGGAACAGAACACATTCGGTTCGGCGGACATCAAGACAACAGGCAGTTGCAGCGAATGGCGAGTGGCAAACGCAATCGCAAAACGGCATCAGGTAGCAGAAGAAAAAAGTTTGTTCTTTATACAAACTGCTTTGGCGGCAAATCCAGAACAAGGCGGCATCGAGGGCGTTCGAAATGGTTTTTTTCAAAACCACGAGTACTAAGTTTTCTAAATTGGAACCATTCCATAAAACAAGGCGCTTTTCAGGGCCATTAAACCTTCCAAAAAAGAGTTTAGGAAATAAAGTTCAATGCTTTCTAAAACATTATCCAAAATAATAATAAAACACAAATTGATGTTTTCATAATTTGTTTGCCAGGATTTGATGAGTATGTGAATTTGGCAGTTGTTCTGAGCTTATTGATAGTTAGGGACTTTCCTGATTATTCAATTTTCACCAATTCCTAAATTGTTTCCAGATTTAAAGTACAGTAATCTATAATTAGTTCGACATTTAGCTAATTGGACGGACATGTAATGCGACTTATTTAGTTGGACATTTTTGTAAACATAGAGATCCAAATTATGACCCCACATTGAAAGTCGACACTGTACCACTGTCATCGCAAATGTTCAATTACAGGTTAAAATTACCTCCAATCCGGCACTGAGTGGTGGTAATGCGACGTGCCATTGAATGTAATTTACTGTAAAATATGTCACAAGCTGGATGGGAAGAAATTTTCCAACTGTGAAAGCTGTGGCGAGTGACAACAAATCGCTAAACAGGAAGTTTTAGCCGAACAAGATGGGGATATCGAGTGATAACAAAACAATAAACTCTTTAGACTTTTTGTGATCCTGAAAAGGACCCTTTTTAGTCTGTATGTGAATCCAACGAGCGAACAAATCGTAATGAATGTATTTTTTTGCCATCGCTCCCTTTTAACGCTCATTCGTTCGTCTCGTTGGACCCGCCCCTTTGGCTGAGTCTGCCGATTTGTCTCTATCCTGTGAGTGTGTACCGCTAGAGTATGAAAGCTGTCCCCTTTGTATAGTCCTACGTCACTCCGGTTATGTCCCCGACATTACCCACCCGTCTTTTTTGTTTTACAATCAACATATTACAGTAATAGTAATTTTTCAAAGAAAAACATGAAAAAGTTTTTGTTCGAAAAACTTTTTCTCTGTAAAAGTGCCCATCTTTCGATGTATGGGTGACTTGTTGGAAATTGTATGGGCTATTCATATCTATTTTTTTTAGAATTTTGAAAAAACCATTTTTTCGAGAAAAATGAATTTTAGTTTTCAAAATGTTTTATTTTCAATAATTTTTTTTTCAAATTTTTTTTTTATTTTCTTCAATGAAAAACCTAAATGATTTCCTACATTAATTCTTTAACCAATATTTTGTAGGTCTTATGGTTTTTAAATTGAGATTTATCGAAAAAAAAAATTCCAAAAAATCTCTCAAACCAAATCTATCAGATTTTTATTAAAATTTTTGCCAAAAAATGAAATGTGGGAGATTTATTATGTTTTCATTAAAAAAATATCAAACAAATTAAAAAAAAAATTTATAAAAATAAATTTTTTTGAATTTTTGTCATAGTACAAAATGTTATGTATAGTTTTTCGTTTAAAATCACATGTAGATTCCATTTTTGTGTTACTGTTTTTAGATGGTAACGATTTCGCTAAGTTCTGGAATATAAGAATTATTTAAAAATTCATATTCAATTTTTGAGTAAGTTTTTTCAATGGCGTATTTAAAATGTTATTTTTCCTAAAGAATCCATTTCCGGAAAATATTGCAATACATCATCTTTTAGTCAGACATCTGGATTTCGAGTCATGATTTTTTTTCGTCAAAAAGGTCAACAATTCTGAGTACACCCTTTAAAAAAAGTCGTAATTAAAATAGGTCATTTGGTAATACAAATTAAGATTTTATGTAGCTGTCACCATGAGTACAAAGTTAAACAAAATTAATCGAAGAGGGTTGAGGCAGCGACCGGCTGATTCGGCGTAGAATTGCTCCAAATGAATAAGAATTATGCACCTTAAAATGATAAAGTCTGAACTATAATCCGTTTTAACGATTAAAAGACATGTCTCAACTTGCATCATTTCATTCGAGAGATTCCCCTCTGTCCACTCCTGCCATCACAAGTCGAGTAAACCTCTCGATGATTGACGTTTCTTCCCAACGTGGAAGCCACCTCTAATTGATGTTCGACCCGTTTTTTTTTGTGCTCTTTACTTCCTGTCTGCCTGCCTGCTAGCCTGGCATAGGCAATGATCGTCTTGCCAAACGTGATTATTCTCGATTGCTCGTTCGCCATATTCACGTTCCATCGGATCGTTTTCGCTGTCGCTTGCGGTTCCGCTATCGTTTCCGTTTACGTGACCAATCTCGAGTTCCACGGCACTGTGGAACTTTTTCATTGAGTGCTAATGACTTTAAAACGATGTCAAATTTCACCACCCCTCGCGCTACCACCTACCTCCGCTCCTACACCGTGCCCGGGGAAAAGCTCGGCGGGAACTCCATAAATGTAGCACTTCAGGCAGCGCACTCGAGCCCAAGCGTGCCCACACTGGAAACTACGAAACTGGGAAACTATGTTCGTCCGTGGATCCGCGCCACCCGGGGCCCCCGAGGAGTGGTTAGGCATAAAAGTTGGTGTAAAATCAATGTATGTGGCGGAAAAGTGACGGTTATTTGGTTGCTGAACAACATACTGCTCCGCCCAACCACAGGAGAGCACTTGCGCCGTTGTCCGCTGGGCTAACGAGCGGAAAAATTGAATTGCGCCTCTCATTGAAATTGCATAATAATGAAGCTGATCCACGGGAGCCACCGATGCGAACCCCTCGTCGACGGGACAATGCCAACCTGACGGGACTGACGGGAATCGGTAAAGAGCGCGTTAAACACTTACCTGCAGTTAATAGAGAAAACATTTTATCATAAAATGAGAGTAAATGCTCATAAACTTCATTTTCTACCGGAGGTGAAAAGCACTTTTTTAGCGAACAGAGGGCTCTCAAGCAAGGTTGCCCCCTGGGATGCAGAGCGTATGGTTCTTGTCCATTTCCACAGGCACCGAATTTGAATACACACTCCAGAGGTGTCGAGTAAGCGTGGTGGCGCTGGTTAACTTTTCACGCTACACTTGTTCTCTATAATGAGTTGAAGTAATCATTTTGCTTGTAGAGCAGTTTTAATTTATTGGGTTTACAGTTGAAATTATTTATACTTAGAATCCATGAATCCTGGTTGATAATTGATAGTTTATAGCAGTCTGTATCATGACTTCTTAATTAGTAAAGGTACCGTTATGGTATGAACCTCGGCCAATTCGATTCTTTTTTACAATATGGTGCCCGTGCAAAAATAAAAACTTGAAAAAAATAAAAATTATAAACGCAATTCATTAGAGCTTGAAAACTGATTTAAAATAGAAGAACGTATTCAGAGTATTGTGACAAGGTCGTATCAGATTGAAACCCGCGTCATTTAAATGGTTATAGCTCGTTCGATAATAAGAATAATAAGAAAAATCATTCCAAGCATTCTTCACAACAACAAGAAAATTAAATTATTTTTTTAAATTTCTAGTATAGAATATAGTATAGAATACTTTAATTTCTAGTATAGAAAATATACAATTGTCTGGTGATTATACAGTATGCTATCAATGGTATCTTGTTTATGTTATGCTAGTAGAATACCGATGTTAAACTGTAAAGATTTCTAGGATCTATTAGCACTTTGGCGTTGGCCGACGACACAACTGTGGTTACGTGCGCATAGTATCTCAGTGGTCGGCGACAGCACTTTAGTATCGTTTGAATTCTGTTAGGGTTTTATTTAGGTAACAATAACTTTCACATGCCAACATGTTTTATGTTTTTAGTAGTAGGGGAGGTGTGGAAATACGAACATATTAGGAAGAACTTCAATTATATCTTTCTAAACTTATGTTTCTCCAAACTTAAATGCAGTTTCTTGCATTTCAATATACTGTTTTTCGAATTAATCGACCGAATGTTTTGACGTAGGATTACGTCTTTCGGGAACATATTGGTGTGTGATATTGTGTTGAAAATAGAAAATCGAGCACATCGTGAAAATTGTCCAATTTCGAACGTTTGTTGCTCAGTCATTTCATGATGGACTGATGAAATTTTTGCGTCAATCGATTTCGGCACTCGGTAAGAAAATAATATATTGCATGAAACTAACTATCGAACAATTGAAAAATCTCAACCCCTATCCTAACGGAAATACCCACTTCTGATTGGTCGAAATTGACGACACTTGCGGCGGGTCCCTAACAGAGACGTCAAAACCAAGCTGCCTGGGGGAAATCGACTTTGCAAATACATGAAAGTAGGGGTAGCTTTTGTTTCCACCGAAAAGTGTTCCCTAACAGAGACATCGAAACCAAGGTGCCCAGGGAAAATAGGTATTGCGAATACATGCAAGTCGGGGGCATTTTTATATTGCAAGTAAGTTGAGTGATACGATTAATTCTAGCAAATAAAATTAAAATTTGGAACTTTAATGTTGGTTTCTTCGTGAAATTTCATATCGATGACCGATCGTGTATTGTGAAAAACTTAGCACAAATGTAAGTGTAAAATTGTATTTGACAGTTTTTTTTGTAAGTTTGTAAGTTTTGTTGTTTTCAGTAAGTTGTTTTTCTTTTGTAAGTTTTTTTAACTTTTCAATTTTTTTAGTTTTAAGTACATTATCTGTATGATACTTCTCAAAAAAAAAAAAAAACCATTCAACCATTTCTTTATCTTTATTTCTAACCTAATTTTCTTCGAAATATTTTGATGATGTACTGTATTCTATTAGTCAAATCATTTCATTCGATACTGATATTGAGGGGATTACAAAAAATACAGACCATTTTTTGAATTCATGTTGTTCATAATGTAGTGTGTTTTCCAAGTCAAGTCATTCAGTCATTTTTTCCCGGCGGCCAAATTGGATTTTTCAAGAGACAGCAGAGATAAAAGTTTGTTCCAAATGTCAGATCAATAAATCAGAAGGAACGATTTATTTTTCAATTTTTTATCAATGTGGAACAACCCTACAGACATACCAACATACATACAAACGGTCAAGTTGAATGAAACCGGCTATTTTGTTACAGCGGCCATCTTGTATTGGAATTTTCCTAAATAGCTGTGATCTACTGGTCAAGCCCGTTCACTTGATACCCATTTTGATGGGGTTTGTTTTATAAAAACATGTAATCCGCCATTTTGTGGTGGCGGCCATTTTGGATTTGCATTTTTCATAAATAACTGTTTTCTTCTAGTCAATCCCTTTCATTTGATACCCATATTGATGGAGTTTGGGAAAGCCCAATATTGATGGGGTTTTGAGAAAATATGTAATCCGCCATTTTGTAGCGGCCGCCATCTTGGATTTTCAAAATCATAAGTAGGCAGTGTTTTAATGACTGCCAAGATAATGGTTAATGGTAAATGGTAAATTTCAGATCAATTGGTCAACAGTAAGGGTTTCAAATTTCTATTAATGTGGTAAAGCGCTACAGACAAACTTGTTACAAACATACATACCTACAAACATACAAATTACAGGGCAAGCTAAATAAAACCGTTTAATAAAAATGAACAAAATTACTGGCTCTATTTTTTAAATCTTAACTTAAAATGAGTAATGTATTTAACACTAAAACTACCAACCGGTCAAAATTACCGGTTATATAATTTGTGCGCAAGATTTTGTATTGAAATTTATTTTTATATTTTCTAATGATGTTATGACTTTTTCTGAATTCATGTATTGATCAATATTATAAATAATTTTGGTCTCTCACTTCCATTTTTTCTGATATACATATGTGGTATACCTATTTATACCGACTGGTCAAAATGACCGGTCGTGATATTCAATGTTTCTAATTCCAAAATTGCTTAGAAACAACGTCTATCCGCCACTATGGTGCCACCAATCAAAATTTCCGGAACTATTACTGCTTCTAAACCACAACATTTTGGGAATTTTTTAGAATTTTGTAATATATCGTGATGCAATTTTATTTTCTCATTGACAATTGTTGTATACGGTAGAAATAGGTAATGTTGAAATTAGTGCAGTTGAAATACTCACAATATTGATTTGATTTTTCGAAAATAGTAGTTTGCAGTGTAAGTAAGTTGTGAATATTTGTATTATATTGAGGGGAAAAAATAACAATATTCCAAAAATATATATATATATATCTATCTAGTTATAAAACTTAACCCAAAAATATCGAGACGCCCGAAAATATTTAGAGTTTTAGAGGACGTAACAGATTCAAGAGGAGACTTTTCGATCAAGATATTTATGAAATTAAATTCTGAAATTTGACCAGTATCTGAAATATAGATGATCAATCATAAGAAAACATTTTGGCCTCCTCATTGAGCAAAAGTAAAGAGAATCATGCTAGAATCGGTTAGAAAAAACGTCTGAACGTATCAATATGAAAAGTTCACAGGAGTTTAGGGGATATGCTATGCTAAAAAATTACTAACATTCAAATTTAATGCAATATTTGAAAAATTACAAAAGATTTTCTAAAACACTATAAAAAACGCAATTTTTTTAAAGTTGATGCAAAAAATTCAATTTTTTTTTGTCAAATCAACAAATTAACTTTATACAAAATTTAGTTTTCAAAACTATTTCTCCGTTTGCGATGCGATAATTATTTATTGAATAATTGATCATCAAAGATTAAGGAGTAACTTTTCACTCAAATAAAAATATCTTTGTATGTAAAGGTCCTACATGAACGTAATAGGAATCAAATGAAAGCTGTTTGATAAGGTTAATTGGGTTTGTTATTTAATTGGTTAGCAAAAAATTGTGTTAGTCTACAAAAAGTTTGAAAAAACTGAAAAAATCGATTTTCAATTACTACCTGATATGTTTGTCCATTACATCTACATACACCTACATAAAAATATGTTCATAACATATTCAAAAACAAGAAATTACAGAATTTACAGTATTTCAAAAATAACTTTGCACTTTGCAGTCTGTCTCTAACTTTTTTGTCAAATTTATATCTAAATAAAAAAAATTAAATTCTATATTTTATGCAAATAGATGTATTTATCATGTACTTGCAATATAATGGCGGGTTTACATTAGGGAGATCTATATAGATCGATATAGATGGATTTATTCACGTGAAAATAGGTGTAAACGGGTGAGAATAAATATGATACACTTATTCGAGGTATATATAACTTGAATAAATTCAGCATATGTAAACGCTTGTGAATTTCTCACTGGTGAGAAATCAGTAAAGTTGGATGCAGTTCTAAAGGGTGTGTCACATCAAATCGCATCACGGAAAACGCTGTAGAAATTTAATTTTTAGGAATTATATCTTCAGCTTTCGCTTATAATCAGATAAGAGTGTATAGATCACGTTGGCCATGCTTCACTGTCAATTTTTCGTAAATTTGGAAAAATGTCGTCGAACGAAAAAGAGCGTCGTGAATTAATCCTGCGCACTCATTTCGAGAATCCGGAGTTGTCACATCGGGACATCGGTAAGATGCTGGGAATCGTCCAATCCGCGGTCAGCAGAGTACTAAAACGATACTTCGAGAACCTAACCATCGACCGGAAGGTGAAGAACGGCAAAAATGGATGCTCCGTCAGTGAAAAAGATCACAAGCGCGTAGTTAAGCAGTTTAGACGTGATCCGAGAAGTTCGGTCCGGGATGTCGCCAATAAGCTGAATTTGTCAAGTTCATTCGTCCAGCGGACCAAGTAGCGGGAGGGCCAGCGTACATACAAGGTTCAGAAGGCTCCTAACCGCGACGAAAGGCAAAACATGGTGGGGAAGACGCGAGCCCGGAAGCTGTACACCGAAATGCTGACGAAGCCGCATTGCCTGGTAATGGACGAGGAAACCTACGTCAAAGCGGACTTTCGTCAGCTGCCGGGCCTGTTGTTCTTCTCCGCAGAGGACAAATTCAGCGTTCCGGAGGAGATTCGCAAGCAGAAACTATCCAAGTTGGCCAAAAAGTACATGGTGTGGCAAGCGATCTGCTCTTGCGGAAAGCGGAGCGCCCCCTTCGTGATGACCGGCACGGTAAACGGGCAGGTTTACCTTAAGGAGTGCATACAGAAGTGCTTACTACCACTATTGAAGCAGCACGAGGGCTCGACCATCTTCTGGCCGGATCTCGCTTCGTGCCACTATTCAAAGGAATTGTTGGAGTGGTACGAAGCCAACGGGGTCACCTTCGTGCCAAAGGAAATGAACCCGCCAAACGCGCCGGAGCTTCGCCCAATAGACAAATAATGGGCGATTATGAAGCAGGCCCTCCGGAAGAACCCAAAAGTTGTCAAATCGGAGGTGGACTTCAAGAGAAAATGGATTTCTGTTCAAAAAAAACTACAACCTGACGTTGTACAGAACCTTATGGACGGGGTAAAGAGGAAGGTGCGAGCATACGGGCTTGGGCTTGGGTATGAATAAAAAGAAAATGCCAAAAGTTGTTTGATAGTTTTTATTTTACTGTCTAAAATTTTCAAAAGGATCGGTCTACTGGGTGAATTTCTACAGCGTTTTTTCCGTGATGCAATTTGATGTGACACACCCTTTACTTTAGGTGAATAAATTTACCGAAGATATGAATATATTCATTATAGATGTTCACGCTAGTGTAAACGGTTGATGCGATTTCTATAAATCTCATCATATTTCTTCACATGAATATATCACTAGTCTAAACCCACCCTAAGAATAAAATATATTTTATTCTAGGTAATTTTTTTTCGAACTTTTACATTTTGGCAACTAAACATCACACCGGTCAAAATGACCGGTTTGGTAGAAATAGGTATATAATAAATGTCGGTAGTTCTTGTGTTAATACTTTATTAATTTTGTCTAATCCATTCAAAGTACAACAACTTTTTTCAAAAACCACGTTTCTTTCGGAGCAATGATTTGTTGAAGCAAAAGTCCCTAATTTGTGATTGCAATTCATGAAAAACAATCATAACTAAGATTGGTCATACGAAAATGAAGGTTATCGAAAATATTCAAAAAATATCAGGGAGAGCCGAACAGAATTGACCGTTTTTCATTCAAATGAGAGCGTATAATTGCAACAGGTTCACAACAATCTTAAGTAACATCATAGTGCCGCTCGAATTCCAGGCATCCCATCCCCGACCCTTTTATTTGGGGGGCGAGTTGCGGAAAACTAGATTCGACAGGAAATTAATATTTAATTGCCCACCAGCCAGGGTCAAAGTTTGCGAACAAACTGACCGTAGCCGTCGTGCCCTTCATCATCTTTCAGAATGTTATCCCCGTCGGGTTCAGCTTCACTGTCGGATGATTCGTACTGATAGACCTAATTCGAAACTACTAGCTCGTACCTTCGAACGTTATTACTTTTCCGTTCGCTTGTTCCAAATGGCAGCTCAGTGATTCCCTTTGATCTGTTTTAACTCTTTCCCGAATTTTAGTGTGTTGGTGTGATTCCCTGCTCAAATTTGGGGACAAAGTTGAACCGAATCGGGGTTGGTTAGGAGACAGACGGAATAATTGATATATTTAATATTATCTTCGAAGATGATGGTCTTCGCGTGAGTGCAAACGAATGTTTGCGCTGACAATTATCGGATCATACATAATGCATGCGTCGATGAACATCATCCCACTGAAGCCAGAAGCTCCGCGCTGAAAGCACTGGAAGGACACTTGAGTCCAACAAGTGAACAAAGCGACAGTCGTAAGCCGAGTCGAGTACTCTTTCCAGACAATGAATTTCAGCTGTGGATGAAGATTTGGATCAGTTCGAGATAGCTTTCAGCGAATGCTGTTGAAATAAAATGAGCTCTGAGAAACCTGATTAAGGATGGAATTTACTGTGGATCCTTGGAATAAATGAAACTCAATCAGCTTCTCTGAAGAATGGTCATTCACAATTTCGTGACTGTGGGAAAAATCGATGAGCAGCAGGTCGGACAAGTGATTTTGAATTATTTACAATCAGCTCTGTGGGAGTAAACATTCCCGTGGAGTTGACCTAGTGTGGATGTCAACAACACAAACAACCAATCGATGTTTGGTGCGTTCGCCAATTTGATTACACGGAGCTGAGATTGAATAAAAATTGAAATAAAAATCGTTCCCTGCCGAGGATCAGTCAGCAGAGAGAGAGAGAGAGAGAAAAATAAATAAATTCAATTTTTAGCAGCGTTTACTTCCGCATCGCTACTCGACCGTATGTTTGGATTGCAGAACTTTGTTTATACTTTTTTTTCTCACAACATCCGACCATCGATTCAACAAGCTGTTTTCATTCCACAATTTTACAACTCTCCCCAACAGGCAGAATAACCGATTCCGGAACAGTCGATATGCAAACCAATATTTCCGAATCGACAGTTTCCCAGTGGGCTACAATTTCTGTTCGAAGTGTTTCCTTGAATGGGTGCCTTCTGAGTCTCGGGGAACCGCTCAAGACAACCATTGGTAACAACCAGTCGCCAATGAAGTGGATGGCATTTCCACTATGCTATGCTTCCTCATCATTATTTCATGCTACTCGACACGAACATTCGATTTCACTCCAAACCGTATATCTTGGCACATTCAAGGAGGGCGAAGGGCATCTCGGAACAATGCGAAACAAGACAGTTGTTTCGTCCTCCGGAATGCCGGCAATTGCCACGTTTTTCCGGTTGACAAGGACTAACGAGCGACAATGTGAACAAGAGTGTATAGTGTGCAATTTCTGTGGGATTTCTTCTGTTCGGTGCAGTCCTGGGCTCTGGGCGAAGTAACGACGGGACGAAATGGCCGGGAGGCAAATGATAAATGACACTGCGAGCATAATCGTAAATTAATTTATTCTGGCCAAACGATTACGAGAGCAGACAGCGCATTGTTTGCGCTACATTGTGGTCGAATCTCGACCCGGTCTCAGGGCCAACAGCAAGGAAGCAAGCCCCACAAGGAGCAGCACCGTATGAATACATTCGACGATGGCCTTTTGAGTGTTTTCAGCAGTTACAGTCGAGAGCCTTGCCGGCATCTAGAAGCAGTGGTTTTGCTACGGTCTTCCTGCCTCCGCACCAACCATTTCCTCGAGGGTAATTCTTTTGTAATTCTTCTAAATGCTAGAGTATATGGATAGTGGATGGGAATGCTTGACTCTCCCCCCATTGAGCGACATTTACGGTTCCCCTCTGGTGTTCGTATTGTGGCAATGAATTCAACACAACATGCTCACACGCGCACACGGTCTCTGGTCAAAGGACGAGTGCTATTTTGATTAACGCATTCCAATAGGGAGACATTTTCCGTCAGCGCTTGGACCAAATACTGTCCGTATACCTAGGCACCGCCATTCAACCATTTTCCGATGTGAGTGCTTCCTTCGGCAAAGAGCACGTGTGAAAAGCTAGCCTCTTCCGTATGACATAATGACATAAGAACCTTTTTGATGACATAATGTTTATTCATGACAAATCTTCATATAGGATGTGATATATGAATTAGGAATTAGTGGGCCGTTTTGGGAGTCTTTTAACGACATATTGTGGGACGCTAGGTATGTACCTGTCTCTCGTGAGATGAGTCAATTTGAGCCATTAAAGTTTTTTTTTATCTTCTTTTTTTACCTTACTTTTTATGAAAAGAAATACTAGGGACACGAACCTAGCACTTTTGATTTTTTACTAAACCGGGCAAATGAGACACTTAAGGGATCAAGAGCCCACATTAAATCACCGATTTTACTAAACCACTAGAGATGTGTCCCTTGGCACGAATGAAAATAGAACAGAACGTATTCGAGATAAAAGCAACTACAGTGTACCAGTAATTTCCAAATTGTCCAAGAATCGGGTGAAAGAATTCGCGTCGGGCGTTACAGTATAACTGTGGCAAAAATCAAACTGCAGAATATCGACCATCCTTAACGATTCAATGCCTAAGCCATTATGGCTTTTTTATTTGTATATCAGGGTGACAATGAAGGTATGGACAAAGATAATCATCGAATTGATGATGATGATGACCCACCTCATACCCCTACAAAGGATTGAACAGGTCGATTTATCTTATAGATAGTATGTATGTTTGCATAAAATTTAAGAGACCAGCATTATAAAGCAAAAACAAAAACGAACTGACTCTGTTGCAGGCATGAATTTCTATTAATCGAACATTATAAATTGGCGAAAACTGTAAAAAAAAACAATGTTTCTATCCGTATCGACATTGACATAATCATAGTCTCAACTTCAGATCCAAAGCTTTCACAAGGCCTGTCAAGAAAATTTCCAACCCGGGAAGATCCTTGACTGATTGGGAATTTAACCCAATATCTAAAAGTGTCAACTAAGAACATATTAGAGATCTGCCACTATTCAGAAATACTCGATATAACCATCTTATGATAAGATAGTTTACGATAATTCTGAATGAGCTATCCCCATTCCAGTTTCCACTTCAGACCCCATATAAAATTTCATTGTGTATCAGTATTCTGCCAGTGTTCACTATTAACATAGTCCAGACCTACCAAACGCGCGTGAGGCTCAAACTTTGTCAATCAATTATATACATAAATAAGTTATTAAGCAAAAATTTTATGGAAACCTGTTTACAAAACAGATTTTACGTGTGAAATACACATTTTCTTAAACTCTGCCATTGTTGCCGCACGTTTTATTTCTCTGGGCATCGAATTGAAAAAATTTATACCTTTATACAACAACGAATTCTGTGACCTACTAAACATAAAGTTTGGTGTTCTTGCATCATTCGCGTTTCTTGTATTGCATCTATGAACATCACTTCCTCTTTCAATTCGATCACACAAATATCGAGGCAGCATACCGTTTAAAATTTGAACACCATTGTCAAATAATAAATTCTTTGCTTCACAGATAGCCACTGTAGCGCGTCCAACATCAAACTAGAGGAAGTGTATCTACTACATCTTAAAATCGAACGCATAATTTTATTTTGCAAACGCTGCAATCTCGTTAATTGTGTATTGTTTGCAAGGAATAGGATCGACGAGCAAAAATCTATATGCGGTTAAATCAAAGATTTGTACAAACTAAATTTTACTGTTTACTGTCAGCTCTTTCTTCAAACGACACAAAACGCCGTACTTCTTGGCAATCTTCTTGATGACATTGTTAATGTGAGACTTAAAAGTTAAATTACCATCAATGATAACTCCTAAGTATTTTATATCTTTCACGCGTTCTAATGTCTCACCGTCTATTTCGAAATTAACGTCAATACTGGAGTTTGCTGCAGAAATGAGCATGTATTTTGTTTTGCCAACATTTAACTTTAATTGCTTAAATTAGAGCCATTTAGCCAGAGAATGCAAATCTTCGTCTATGTGCTCCGCGGTTTCTTTTAAAGGGTGTGTCACATCAAGTTGCATCACGGAAAAAACGCTGTAGAAATTTAATTTTTAGGAATTATATCTTCAGCTTTCGCTTATAATCAGATAAGAGTGTATAGATCACGTTGGCCATGCTTCACTGTCAATTTTTCGTAAATTTGGAAAAATGTCGTCGAACGAAAAAGAGCGTCGTGAATTAATCCTGCGCACTCATTTCGAGAATCCGGTGTTGTCACATCGGGACATCGGTAAGATGCTGGGAATCGTCCAATCCACGGTCAGCAGAGTACTAAAACGATACTTCGAGAACCTAACCATCGACCGGAAGGTGAAGAACGGCAAAAATGGATGCTCCGTCAGTGAAAAAGATCACAAGCGCGTAGTTAAGCAGTTTAGACGTGATCCGAGAAGTTCGGTCCGGGATGTCGCCAATAAGCTGAATTTGTCAAGTTCATTCGTCCAGCGGACCAAGCAGCGGGAGGGCCTGCGTACATACAAGGTTCAGAAGGCTCCTAACCGCGACGAAAGGCAAAACATGGTGGGGAAGACGCGAGCCCGGAAGCTGTACACCGAAATGCTGATGAAGCCGCATTGCCTGGTAATGGACGACGAAACCTACGTCAAAGCGGACTTTCGTCAGCTACCGGGCCTGTTGTTCTTCTCCGCAGAGGACAAATTCAGCGTTCCGGAGGAGATTCGCAAGCAGAAACTATCCAAGTTTGCCAAAAAGTACATGGTGTGGCAAGCGATCTGCTCTTGCGGAAAGCGGAGCGCCCCCTTCGTGATGACCGGCACGGTAAACGGGCAGGTTTACCTTAAGGAGTGCCTACAGAAGCGCTTACTACCACTATTGAAGCAACACGAGGGCCCGACCATCTTCTGGGCGGATCTCACTTCGTGCCACTATTCAAAGGACGTGTTGGAGTGGTACGAAGCCAACGGGGTCACCTTCGTGCCAAAGGAAATGAACCCGCCCAACGCGCCGGAGCTTCGCCCAATAGAGAAATATTGGGCGATTATGAAGCAGGCCCTCCGGAAGAACCCAAAAGTTGTCAAATCGGAGGCGGACTTCAAGAGAAAATGGATTTCTGTTCAAAAAAAACTACAACCTGACGTTGTACAGAACCTTATGGACGGGGTAAAGAGGAAGGTGCGAGCATACGGGCTTCGGCTCGAAGTATGAATAAAAAGAAAATGACAAAAGTTGTTTAATAGTTTTTATTTTACTGTCTAAAATTTTCAAAAGGATCGGTCTACTGGGCGAATTTCTACAGCGTTTTTTCCGTGATGCAAATTGATGTGGCACACCCTTTATCTCCTTAGCTGCGATGAAGTGGACAGTATCATCCGCGAACAAATTAATGTCGCAATATCGTAAAACCCGTCGCATATCATTTATATATAAAATGAACAAAATGGGCCCTAAAACACTTGCCTGTGGCACCCCGAGTGAGTTACCAATGGGATCGGAAACAGAATCGTTGAAACGAGTCTTTTGAGTTCTGTCGCACAAATAGCTTTCAAACCATTTGTACGCTATTCCTACAATTCCAATGCGCTTCAATGTTTGTAACAACAAGGGCCTAGAAATTGTTTAAAAAGCGCGTTTAAGATCCAGAAATACCGCAAATATAGTCTCTTTCGCCTCGATATTCTCTTTCCATTTTGCTAACACCAGATTCAGTGCGGTTTCACAAGAGTGTCCCTCTCGATATCCCGACTGTTCCGGTATTAGCAAATTGTTGTTATCTATAAAATGAATCAGCTGACCTTTCACAACAAGTTCTAACAGTTTTTCTGATATGTGCAACATGTTAATAGGGCGGTACTCTTCGGCTTTATCCGTCCCATTAACTTTGGAGATTGGAATCACAAGGGATTCCTTGCAAACCTTTGGCACGTGCCCAGTTCGTAGAGATTCATTTATTAGGTCGAGCAGATCGTGTCCAATGACATGAAAACAATCTTGAATCACTTTTGCGTTGACATTATCAGTACCAGCCGATTTTTTCAATGAAAAACAAATACCTTTCAAATCCGCAAAAGTGATAGATGAAAAACAATCTAGTCTGCATTTGATAATAGTCGGCTGTATTATTTCGACAGGTTCACTCACCAACTCAATGCTTTGGTTGATCAGTAGAACACTATTAACGAAATAACTTTTAAATTTATCTGCAATAATTTGGTCTGACTGTTCTTCTGACCTTCCGAAAACAATGAAACGCGGTATACTATTTTTAGAATTTAATAATGTTTTCAATATTTTCCATAGTTCTTTGCTATTATTTTGATGTTCTCTGTATATATTCACATCAAGTCTTTTTCAAGGCCTGTGAATATATGTTTCGCGCCAAAGTGTACATATTCCAATCATTTTCTAAATTAGTTCTTACAAACTTTCTGTACTTTTTTTCTCTTTTGCGTTTGAGGCGCAGCAGATCCAAAGATTACCAGCTGTTCGAATTACTTGAATCAATATATTTTTCAATTACTAATTTGTTCGTACACTCTTTCAAAGTATTAGTTAGAACAACTGCTTCATCATCCAGATGTCCAATAGTTGCTTCAAAATCCAGGCTTGCCGACACAAGTTGAGACATAGCTTCTCGAGAATATTGTTTCCAGCATTTGATCTTTACTTTGTTTCTATCACAGTCCTTCTGTCCATTCTCAATGTTAACAAAAATTGTCTCATGGTCAGTTATTTCGAATTTGGCCTCTGTCGAAGAATGAACAGTAGCAAAATTTGAAAAGACGTGATCAATTAAAATTCTACTATGTTTAGAAATACTAGTAGCTTCGATAACCGTTTGTTTTAAGTTAAAATAATGCGATAATTGTTTCAACTGATTCGAATTTCGTACATTAAGCCAATCAATATTAAAATCATCAGCAATTACATTTAATTTACTGCAATCAACGACATTTTCCCCCCAGTTCTCCAAAATTTCAATAAAACGCTGGTCACTGGAACTAGGGGAATGGTATACAATTCCATAATTTCCCATCTGCATGCCTCTTTCAACTGAAACAGCCAAGAACCAATTAATAATTAAAAATTTAAAGAACCGACCATGTACATTTTGTACATTGGACTCAAAACTCGAAAAACTCAAAAAACGACCTATGCTAAATTTCAGCTCTATCGGACTTAATTTAGTAGTACCTAAAAGTACATATGGTCAATGGCTTTTGAAATTTACAATTGACATTTTCGCTGCCACCCTAGTCTCCTATCCTTCCTTAGTTCAACCTAATTAATCGTATGTTACAGACCGATAACTCTGAATACACAAATATAAATGATGCGACGAAAAACTTTTTCCTTAACACTCCTGTACTCGCGCATTGGTCTGTCAGACCGAGAAATCAATAATTCGTTCATTTCTCAGAAAATATCAACACTACGACTTTGCGATTCTCTCTAGCTTCGTTATTCGTCGTTCATCATCGTTTGGCGTATCGCACGTGTTGGTACAAAGGGGATGTGTGCCACTTTTTTAACACTTTCGGTCTGACACACCGACGCGAGTATAGGAGTAACTTTTTTGGACAAGTGCCTTTTTTCATATTCTAGAATATTATTGAATGAAATGTATGAATTAATGTTGATGGCGTGGAATATTTATTGAATATAATGGATAAGATTATTAGAGGACTATTCTTATTTGATTTCAGTTCCTTTTGTAACTGAATTGAACGGATCCATATATTAACTATTCGTCGATATATTCGTCGAAGAATTTCACTTGTGGAAGAATTGTAAACAGTAAACTATAAACTAATCGGTAGCTTATGGTAATTTTCAACAGTTAGTTTCGGGGATATTTTTTTATAATAGATAATATCGACATAAAAACAAGAAAAAGCAAAAGGAAGTTACTAGAATTCCTAATATATCATCTGTTTATGTCCCATCTAAAAAAGGTATTCATTCTTAGTTTACCAAGAAAACAGAGACAAAGAATATTATAAATATTTATATTCCAGAACATTTATCGTATGGTAATTATCTAGAAGGTCGTTATACATTCTTCTCTTCAATAAAAGATCCGAAAAATACGCAACAACTGCATGAAATGTAGAAAATATGTTTGTTTCGAGCATGCAATTATGCTATGTTCTGATTCTTACTCCAATGAAACCACAATCAATTAATACGTTTTTATGTTATTTTATAGCTCTTTATACTTCCATGAATTATATTCAGTTGCTTACTTTTAATTAATAACACTGAAAAGTTCGTATTTCGTTATTTGTGTTGGAGTATCAAAAATTACTCTATTTTGAGGAGGCTTAATTGGATGGCTTTTAAAACATAATAAAGACGAAGAAAACATATTTTTCGGAGTTTTTTTATTCAATCATGCCCTCTTCTTCAAATAAATGCCAATAAAGCCTGAAAAATACACAATGGCAACATTACAGAGAATGTTCAATTTTCGGTCTGTGACACCGTGCGCGAGTATACGTGTTATGATTTTGCACGCGAGTAGGGAGGAGGGTTAACGACTCTCACTCATATCTGCGAGGAAACTAACTTAATGACTGTATCGAGAGGTTTTTAGCAACATCTATTCGTGAATAAAAATTATTTCAACTTTTGTTTTTGCTTATTCTGACGTAGGACTACGTCTTTCATTTCTATAGAGGAGTTCGGATTGAGAAAGTGTTAGTTCCCGAAAAGTGTGCGATCCTTCTCGATGCAATTGATACCTGCGGAATTTCAAATTTCGAGAAAGTTTAAATTGTCATCCAATGAAAAAGTTATTTTCGAATATTTTGTACAGTCCGTTCATTCGTCCGATTATCGCTCGGCTTCGTGTTAGGTCGTGTTTGTGTCCCTTCGTAGTGTGTGTGTGTGTGTGTGTTGCGAAATTGTACTGAAGCTCTAGTTATCGGTGCATTTTCGAAGTAAAAAATAGAAGAATTGAGTTGGCAGTGCAATTTATAAGTAACAGAGAAGTCAAGTTTAATGGTTTTGACTAGCACGTGGTTGAATTTTTGTAAAAAGGAGAGATTAGATGCACACGCTCACGCAGGATGAATGCGATATTCTGGGTGATTGCCATTAGCGCTATCACATTCGTTTGCGAGTTGCATAGTGTTTGTGTGGCACGGACTGAAGTACATGAGGCAGTGTGCTATGTGCTGACCATATACGGCAACCCTGCGTGTTGGCTGTAAACATCAATGCCCAATTCTCGAGCTGATCGCAGCGACCCACGTTATTTCGTCCTCTTTAACTCTTCAACCGTCAAGCAGGTAAGACGTGCGGAAACATAGTTTGACCACCCCTTTTCCCCAACGTTAGTTCGGGACTGCACAATGGCGATCCTGCCAGGAGTTGCAGTTTATTTTCTTTTCTTTCCGTTAACTGCAACGTAATGTAATTGTCGAGCCGAAATAAAATATCAATTTTACGTTGGGCCAATTTTTATTTACGCGGGGAAAAAAATTGTGCTTGAAGTGAGGTTAGGTCCACAGCTAGACCTAACGCTAAGTGGAATAGAGCGATTGGTGTGGCTCTTGTGGCTAAATATTTCCGTGAGCGGATCAAAGGATCGCGCTGAGCGGGTTTCTATAACCGCGCTGGATAGAAGGAAATAAGCCAAGCGTGTGAAACAACGCATAGGGCGGGTCAAATAGACCGCGCAGAGTTATGCTTGTAGGAAACATAGTGAGCGGATCAAAGTATCGCGCAGAGCGGGTTTGAATAGCCGTGCTGAAAAGAAGAAAACAACAAGTCAAACGAGTAAAACAACTGCACTGAGCGGGTCGAATAGACCGCGCAGAGCATAGTTTGTAAAATCATTGTGAGCGGATCGAAGAATCGCTCTGTGCGGGTTAATATAACCGCGCCGAAACGAAAGGCAGGCGGGTCGAAAGATAGCGCAGAGTAGGTAAAAAAAGCACCATGCTAAGCGTATAGGAAAACCTCGCGGAGCAGGTTATCAGGGACATGATGAACAAAACAAAACAAATATAAAAATTACAATATATCAGAAATTTTTTTTTGTTACAACTATGTGCTATAAGAGAAGCGGATTTTTAAATCGCGCTCTAGAATAAGATGCAATGAATTAATTCGCATCGTTTTAATGTATCATTGCAGATTTTAAGTGCTGAAATGGAATACACACAAATCGGAAATGTAATGGACATAGAATAAAATAGAATACACTCAGGAAAGAAGTTTACTATCTGGCCTATAATTCTATTACAATATGATTCAATATCTTAACCCAATTAAATTTTCATTCTCCAACAAAAGAATAGTTTTTTCCTTCGTTTATTTTTTTTTCGAGAAGAAGATGTGTGGCACGGACTGAAGTACATGAGGCAGTGTGCTATGTGCTGACCATATACGGCAACCCTGCGTGTTGGCTGTAAAGGCCGTTTTATATTATCCAGCACGTAGCGTTAACGGCACGTACCGACACCGGCAGACAAATACATGATGTATTCATATCATCAGGCATAGCAACTTCTCTGTAGGGACCGGCAGCGCAGACGGAGCGGAGATATGCTACTGATGATTGAACCGATGTCGTACCGAAGAGCGACGAACGCACCCATACCACGAACTTCGACGTTTGATTTGTATGTATGGTGCTACTCGCCCGTGTAGTTCGTGCCCGGCACCGGCAAATTATTCTTTTCGAGAATTCCTTCATGCATTTGTCTGAAACGTGCTGTGTATGTCCGGAGCCGTTCCGCTATATATACGCATACACATTTGAAACACACGCAATAATATTTGACTTGCATGAAACGTGCCGTGCCGGTTACGCTACGTGCCTGATAATATAATATTACCTTAACGATAAGTTATGCTGTGTTGCCATTATTGCTCTTTTTTTCTAGGTGTCCCTAGTAGAATATTAAAATCTCTGTTAATTAATTATGTCATTTAGAAACAATTTCCGCCTATGGTAATTGATAATAAATTATATAATTATTTTATAAGAATAAAAAAACAAATCACAAATCAGGGCAAGTTGCGCGAGGTAACAGACGAAGTGATTTCATATCGAATTAGTTTTTGTAGCTGAATGTGTAGTTTATTTAGATAATTTTCAGTTGTGAAAATCGAATCGAGCTGTTTTCCTCGATTTCTATAATACCCTATTTCACTCGGCGTGATAGTATTAATGATTGTATCGAATCCTCGATTCGATTTATATAATAGGACCCTATATTTTCACCGAGCGCGAAGTTGTTTCATCATAGAAAATGTATCGTAACCAAGGGAACCATCGATATAGCCCAGTGCCGTGCAGTAACTGCAGAAATTTTTCTTTTGTCATACATCAACCTTGTTTGCATTTGTTTAATTAATTTGAATTGTTAAATTTTTCATTTTTTTTATCCCTTTATCCCTTATTCTTTCGTTCTTTGATTCATATTTTTTTTTAATTCTCCAATTCTTGAACATTTTAATTATTTTATTATTAAATTCTTTATTTCATTATTTTTTTTCTGCCGCACGCTCATTGATTAACGGAATATATAACAGTTCGATTGGTTTTATAGGATTTCTTCCGGTTACCTTCTCAGGTTTCCCAAAATTAACTCTTCGCCGTCGCGATTGAATTTCGCTAAAAATTGATGTGATTTTAATAATGGAATATATGGTCGTTCCAATTAATTCCACAGGATTCCACAGGATGCCTAATGATAATCTCTGCCGCTCTGCATAATCACATCACTTACCTCAGTGAATCCTGATTCTTACCTTTCCCCACTAACAACTATCTCTTCCATGATGCACGCTAGGGAACCACGCTATAGAACCGATCCTTCTGGCCTTCGGGCGGCGAATATCATACTAACATTCTTTCCCTTCCATTGACCATTTAAAGTTTGAATCACCGAAAATTGCACAACGAGAATGATTTGCTAGTCCCAAGCGTCATTCTGTGTGTTCTTTGTGCAATTTGGTTGGTTCAGGTCAATCACGGAGAGCAACTACGAATTGTACAGTCTAACCAAGCTCAAGCTCAAGGACTACGTCTTTCATTTCTATACTGGGGAGTAAGTTCAAAGTTTCGAAAATGAAATCGTTACGTCGGAGCAACGAGATTTTGAGCATTAATACCTCCAAAACAACTGAACGAAATGGTATGAGAAACACTTCATTCGAAAGATAAAATGTCTACGAGTTATATGCTTGACACCTTTTGATCCAAAAACTTGTTTCAATAGTCTTAAAATTGCTTTCAAAACAGCCTATTGAAATCACATGGTATATAAGCGAGTGCCGCTCGGAAATCCTCTCAGTTATGATTGCGTAACGATTGAGGATCGCTGGAATGAATGGATGTTTCCCTAACACAGACTTCAAAACCGTGGAGCCTGGGGAAATCGGCATTGCAAAATAGATAAAAGCAGCGGGTACTTTTGTACTCGTTTGCGTTTCTGCAAATCGAAATGTTTCCCTAACACAGATTTCAAAACCGTAGAGCTAGGGGAAATCGGCATTGCAAAATAAATGCAAGTAGCAGGCTCTTTTGTATCAGCTACACATATTTAAGTAATGACCCAGAGGAAATCGGCATTGCATAATAGATGCATAGTGCGGGTACTTTTGTATTCTCATGCATTTCTGCCGAACGGAATGAGTTTTCCTAGCACAGACTTTAAAATCATGGAGTCTGGGGAAATTAGCATTGTAATTAGATGCAAGCTGCGAGTACTTTTGAACTCGCTTGCATTTTTGCAAACCGAAATGTGATTTCCCAACACATATTCCGAATCAAGAAGGGGAAAATCGGCATTGCAGATACATGCAAGTCGGCAGCACTTTTATACCCCCATGCGATTTTACACTCCAGAAGTCGTTTTGCTAACACGGTTTACAAAAGCGGGTGCAAATGCAACGCTTTGGCTCGGTTATTCAAGACTCTATTTGAAGATATCCCTGTCATGTCGTCAGCTCAGCTCACATTATGTGACATACCGTTTGATGATTAGGCAAAATGTTGATAACTAATTTGTTGCGATAACCACTACCATAATGCATGAATTGACCTAAATTGGGATTTGTTTTTTTGTCCATTT
>NC_073745.1:324116109-324116251 GCF_029784135.1 Toxorhynchites rutilus septentrionalis | reverse complement strand
AAAATACAAAATACTAAAATACTAAAAGTACACGTTTTAACTAGTCACAGTGAAAAAAGAAACAGAGTAGTAGATCTTGCGCTATCACAGCTTGATACGTACTGATCATTCGTTTATTTCAAGATGCATTGGACAAATGTGG
>NC_073745.1:324056453-324115609 GCF_029784135.1 Toxorhynchites rutilus septentrionalis | reverse complement strand
CAATCGGAAATCGGAACGAAATTGGGAGCCAATCGACCCCATTGGCTCGGTACCACTGAATCGCCTCTCGAATCTGGCCTGACTTCCGGTGATCTTTGTGAGCCTTGATAAATGAAAGGGGACATTCCTGCAGCCGCTGTTCTCTACACATTTTTAATTAAATTGTCTCGTATGTGACGAGAATCATGGTTTTTGACGTAGAACTACGTCTTACATTAAGGGTGCCAAATCAGAAAACAGGTCACGTTTTTATGAAATAAAGTTAACGTTAATAACTATTTTGGCTGCGAACGGATTTTAACGATTTGCATAACAATCGAATCGTAAATTTTCTAAGATTTGTTAGATATGCTATACATTACAATCCCATAGTCTGTATATGATTTTAATTGATGAAAATTGGAAGCATTCCCATTTCTCCATACATTTGTTCTCTCCACTTGTGTTCTTTCCCGAACAGAGCAACTTATGAAGCTAAAATAGAAACAACGAAGGGTGATAGCTGTTGCTAGCGTGTAAGTATTGCATCTCCTCTGAGGTAAATTCTCAGAATTTTTTTGTGCCCGAAACAACAAAGGTCGCTTATTCGGCTCGTTTTGTGTTTTATGTTTCCCCTCGAGCTGTCAACGCTAGCGAATATTTCAATTGAAGTGCATCTGGCATTTGCAAAAAAAAGAAGAGTGCAAAGTCGAGAAACGATTTTTCATAAACGGTCATTCTCGCGATGTTTCATTTCTATCACTGCAACTGTGTGCATCTGTTAGACGCGTGTTTGATGCTTGTTGAATGGCGATGCACGGAAGATGCATCTCGTTGAATACCAGTGCAATGCGTGCATTGATATAAAGAAACAAATTACGACATATAAGCAATTAGTGTATTGTTCTCGCAAAGGCAAGAAGGAATCGTTGCTTCTCGAAATTCTACAATACCACGCAAGCCATTAAACCTTTTCAGGGTCCCCGGAACTTTTTACTAAAGAGTTATATATGATATTTCGACGTATTCGCAAATAATATCCGAAATGATAAACTAACAAATTTCAAGAGAAAAAAAGATTGCGTAGTCCTACGTCCTAAGCGGTCGTGTCTCGGATATAACCCCTCGATTTTTTTAAGTAGGATGACGACTTTCGGGAACATGTTGGGGTACAAGTTGAAAATCGAAAATCGAGCATATCGTGAAAATTGTTCAATTTCAAACGCTTATTGCTCAGTTATTTCATGACGGATTGTTGAAATTTTTGAGTCAATCGATTTCGGCACTCCATAACAATTTTTTATATTGAATAAAATAACATATGTCATGAAAATTACTATCGAACAATTGAAAAATTTCAACCCCTATCCTAACGGAAGTATCCACTTCTAATTGGTCGAAATTGACCACACATACGGCGGGTCCCTAACAGAGACATCAAAACCAAGAAGAATCGGCATTGCAAATGCATGAAAGTAGGGGGAGCTTTTGTTTCCATCGAAATGTGTTCCCTAGCAGAGACATCAAAACCAAGGTGCCCGAGGGAAATAGGCATTGTAAATATATGTAAGTCGGGGGCATTTTATATTGCAAGTAAGGTGAGTGACACGATTAATTCTAGCAAATAAAATTTAAATTTGGAACTTTAATGTAGGTTGCTTCGTGAAATTTCATATCAATGATGATGGTGTATTGTGAAAAATTTAGCACAAGTGTAAGTGTAAAATTGTATATGGTAGCAGTTGTTTTGAAAATGACTTGATATATGGAACGATTTATTTCAATTTTCATAAATAAAAACCAAGGTGTGTTCCCGCTCGGGAACGGGTCGTTCGGTTTAAGCTGTCTGTTTTTTTTTGTGTTCATTTTCACCCAAGGAAAGTTCATACGACGAGAAAAATTGGAAAATTGAGGAAATATAAGAAAAAGTGATTGGTCATATGCTCTACATATAGTATTAGGTATTGTTAGTCCAGTTAAAATTCGCATTGGGTTGAATAAACACTCAGAAAGTAAAAATTATAAAACAAAATTACCTTTTGCATTTCAAATATGTTTTCTCTATATTAAAGTAATATGCTTCTACTGATGAGAAAATTAATAATTGTGTTCAGTATTGGTAATTATCTTATATTACATTGATGAGTTTGTTTTCTTTTTTTCATCCATCATAACACAGGAGGCATCTCGTGTAGGTTCACAGAGAGCGGTTTTCATCATATCTCATTCCACTTCGGTATCTTCTATCTGATACGCACCATCCAACGACTGTTTACCATCCTTGTGTCATCATCACTCGGTAAACACTGGTGGAGTGAACAAACAATACCTAACAACCAAACAAAACGGTCCTTTCCATGGCCACCAAATCATTATCAAAGAGTGAAATCCTTCAAACATATCCAAAATCAACAGATAACCTAACGGAATCACACGTCAACTATGCGGTCGTGTCTCAGACACAACCCTTCTGTGATTTTTTTTATCCCATTTGTTTGTTTCAGGCTCATTAGCATATTAACAGTAACAGAGCCGAATTTTAATCGTGTACATGTCACATGGTTATCATATCTATAATTAGCACATTACACAGTTGCCATTACACAATAGCCATTTAGGCGTAAGAGTATTCCTTCTGTTCTTCAATTGTTCAGTTAGACCACCGGACAGCGAAGACAGTTGATATGATCATATGATGATATCATATTTATAGAACAGCAGCCCGATGTTTCTTGCAGAGCAGAGCAGTTGTATGGATGAATCGATCTTATTTCGACCGTGAATCGATCTCCATCGCTGGTGATTGTTACGTGGACGTAGTTATTCTGTAACGACACAAAGATGGTCAACGAGGGCCCTGAGTCTTGGAAGAATCTTGGTTTTCTTGTCCGCAGCTGTAAATCTTCAGCCAAATTTATCAGCGAAAACGAAGTCAAATTGGTTGTGATCCAAAATCTAAAATCCATCTTAACGTACGTTCCGTCATTTTTCATTACAGGCACGGAAATTATGATAACTTTCTAGCATACGGCTTCTCCGGATGGTACTTTGATTAGAGTGGTTTTTTTTTTGCGAAATCGTAATCTGAGAGTCCAGTTCGCCTCAATTCTTCTTAATACTCAACCTTCAACCTCAGCTTCCGATCGTAAGTTCCATCACGACGCGTTTTCTGATCCGTCCAAAAAACAGTTGTTCGTTTACGGAAACGTTTCAGTACACGGTCGAGTTAGTTATTTTCCGCGATTTCGCGATTTTAGTACCTGATCATGACGGATTTTAAATGTGGGTATCCATAATGAAATTTCTTCCTTCGGCTTCCATCATGCACAACTTTTTCTGAACAAAACAACGTGAAATTTTTACCGTCGAAAAATTCAGGTTTTCCAAACAATTTGCTGTCAAATATTTTAGATACGCCTACTACGACCGCTGCTATAAAATGAACAGGGATTCTAACTGAATCAAACCTCAATCCCCTTATAATTAATTACCTCTGATACCTACATTAATATTTAGCCGATATAATGGTTCTTAGATTTTCATGGAAAGTGGTACTTTTGTTCCTTTACGTAAAATATTAGACATTTTTTTTAAATTTATTTTTTCGTTAGGATGACCATTTCGATTTTAGGGTCCGACAAATCAGTTTTCCCATTTATTCCAAAAATGGCTCATGATCGATATATCAAATTGTCTTTTTCCAAAAGCAATACTACACTTGCAATAAATCAGAATTTGTTTTTTGAAATTATTTTTTTGTATTTACTTTTTTATAGTTTACATGGTTTTGGGATCAAGGGTGCTATATCTTTTAATACTTTTTCTTGAAAGCTGAGGATTTTGAGAAATGATTTGTTTGTCTTTCGTTTTTGAGGTATAATTTTTCAAAATTAACCGATGGATCATTTTTTCCATTTTTTCCAAAAATGATTTTTTTCGAAAATCCATTTCTTTTGAACTACTGGACCGATTCAGATAATCGACGTATTAAATCGAAGTCAATGAGCTAGTCCTTCTGGAAATATTACATTTGCAAAAAAAAAATAATTCTTCGCATAGATCTAGTCTAGTTGCATATAAATATTGAAGAAAGACTAAAAACATGTTAACTTTGAAAAATCAGAACTCAAAAACGAAAAAAAAACACATGTCAGATTTTTTGATATGTTATGTAAAAAATACTCAGTTTTAAAAAAAAAAATATTTAAAAAATTGGCGACCTTGGTCCGAGACCATGTGAACCATAAAAAACAAATACAATCAATAACTAAAAACATCTTCTACTTCTATGTGAGTGCGATATTTTTCCAAAAAAAGTTAAAAAAAAAAATTTCCAAAAAAAGTTAACAATTAAAAAAGATAATTGGCTTCACTTTGATGTATAGATCATCTGAATCGGTCCGGTAGCTCAAAAGTTATGAATTTCTAAAAATAGTCCTTTTTTGAAAAGAATGGGGAAAAAACTAACTTTTCGGACTAAACCAAAAAACGAAATGGTCACCCTAACGAAAAACTAAAAAAAACGGGTCTAATATTTTGCGATAAGTAACAAAACTACCACTTTTTTCACGAAATTCTGAGAACCACTACAGGGAAACTTCGATAAAACCTACCCTCGTTATAACGTTCACATTTTCAAAGGACGAACCCGGACCATCTCAGATTGCAGTGAAAGGTTGTGGATGTAAAGACATTGGTCATTCGAGCAACTTTGCATACTTGAAATCTCCAAAAATGAATTAGACCACTTTTTAGAAAGGACCAAAGTTTCTCCTACAAAATTTTGGTCAAAGAATGGAATGTAGCAAATTGTTGTAATTTTCCTGTAAAATATATATACATGAGAATACACCGAAAAAAAAATATTTTAAAAATTGAAATTCATTTTTCTCAAAAACTTTTTTTAGAAAATTTTCATGAAAATTACCAAAATAACAATGCCCTTCTTCTAATGTATGGGAGAACTGTTGATAGTCGTATGGAATATTCAAAGTTTTTGAGGAATACAAATTTTAATTTTCAAATTAGTTTGCTCCCACAAAGACACCAATGCATCGGAAAAAGGGCACTGTTGCAAGGAAATTTTTTTTTTTCAACAAGTAAGCGGTCATTTTATCTATTCTTCCTCAATCAACAGTATGAAAGGACACATCATGAGAAAGGTTGGCTTCATCTTCTAGTGAGATTTTGTCATCATTATTTCCTACCACTACCCAAACAGTATCACAATAAAGTAATATGAGCTATGTTTCTGAGTGGAGCCGATCTGGCGTGGAGGTAACATCCATACTTCTCACGCTCAAGATCACGAGTTCAATTCTCACTCCCGACATTCTTCCAAAATGGAAGGTAAAAGTGACGAACCAGCCAGAAGCGTTGAAAGTCACTATAATACAGAAAAAAAAATGTTTCTGAGTTTTTTATTATGCTTTGATATAACTTACAAATTTGAAAGCGAAATGTACGTTATATCGAGGTTGCCCTGCATATCGCTTTGGCATGGAATTGCTGTATTATAAGACATGAAATTGAGGTTCTTGACTTCCAGTGGAACATTTATCCGCTCTGATAATGATTATGTGGTCATGAGAAGAAATATCATCCAGTGCCAACAGCTCACTAAATTTCTAGACATATCATTTGATGGTAAGTTGTACATAACCAAGAACGGAATCCACCACGCATTGAGTTGACATAATATGTGATTCGGTAAACTTCTTCACTTACAACACTAAAAAAAGGTATTAGATACAATGGAATTCGAACAGTATTCCATTGAATGGAAGTTATTCAAACGTTCGAAGTTCTTCTTGAATGGCAATAACGTTCCCATTGGAACTTTCGTCGGCTATTAACACTGAGTTAAGACTTCTTATGCCAAATAACACGCTTTGAATGTATTCTCAGTGGGAAGCTCTATAATACGCGTGGCCACAGAGTGAGTCGGAAGAAATTCTTTTGATAAAAATCCTCCGACCAGAACGGGAACGGGAACGCTAATTACTAACAATAAAAAATACAATTTTGACGGATCGAACTTCCATTTTTTTTTTGCATTCACTATTGATATATGTTTATCTACTTGAACTTTTTTTGGTAGATCTATACATATAAAAATGGATTTCTGTCTGTCTGTCTGTCTGATTCTTTTGAACTCGGAAACTACTGAACCGATCAACATGAAAATTGGTATGTAGGGGCTTTTGAAGCCGGCGCTCCCCCCTCTCTGAGGGGGGGGGCTCCCATACAGCTGAAACACAAATTTCTACATTACTCGGGAATTATTCAAGCAAATAAAACCAAATTAGGCATATTGAGTTATAAGGGTGCAATAAATGTTTCTATGATGGTTAGACAGTCCTTCCCCCACTCAAAGGGGGGGCTGCCATACAAATTAAACACAAATTTCTGCATTACTCGAGAATTAATCAAGCAAATGAAACCAAATTGGGCATATTGAGGTTTTAGGATGCAATAAATGTTTCTATGATGGTTAGACTCTCCACCCCGCCTCTCTAAGAGGGGACTGCCATTCAAATGAAACACAAATTTCTGAATTACTCTAGAATAAATCAAGCAAACGAAACCAAATATGGCATGTGAAGGTTTTACGGAGCACGTAACGTTTCTATGGTGAATACACTCCTCCTCCCTCTCTAAGGGGGGCTGCCATACAAACGAAACACAAACTTCTGCATAACTCAAGAACTAATCAAGCACAATTTGGGATGTGAGGGGTTTTTTTGTATGAGAAATGTTTCTATAATGGTATGACACCCCTCCCTCCTCTGGAAAGGAGAGGGGATCCCATGAAAATATTACATATATTTCAACAAAAAATATTCCAACCGAACATGACAATTGAAAATTTTCGGAAAACTCTGAAGGAAAAATCTTGAACGAGAATTATGTCTGAAAATAATCTGATATTATAATGATGAGTTTTGTTAGAAATACTAGGAATTTTATAGTAAAAGGTAAATTCAACGGGGTCGATTCTAAGATCAATCAATGAACAGTTCTGCGATTGGACCCATCAACTTGCTCATAGTAAGAAAACGTGGATGTTTGAAGGTATTGAAAACAAAACACAAATTTTGGACGGGACGAAGTTTGCCGGGTCAGCTAGTGATTGAATAAACAGAAGAAAAGGGTAGTAATTTCTTTAATGGTATTTTTGTGTACATTTTTGAACAGAATGCGGTACTGAATTCTACCACGTTATGTCTTTTACCCCGTTTAAAGGATACAAGTACATACAGGAAACGGGTTTTCCAGGGCATCCATTTGATGTATCAAAAGAGAAAAAAATACAGATTTTGAACAATGAAAAACTCAATTTGAATGCAATTACTACACACAATCACAGTCCTATGTCAAGATCCCGTCCGTGCCCCTAGGCTCAGACCCATCAACTTTTTTGGAATCTTCTTCAACATTCTAGTACTCCAGTATTGCATACATTATCAATATACAGAAAAAATCCCCACCGTAAATTAGAAGATAAAACACAAATATGGATTCAACGTTGCCAACCTAACCGAGGTAGACGGATAGAGTAAAAGTTAACAACTCGATTTAGATGAATTTTCCTTGAATCATTAATGTGATGAAAAACTTCATATTGGAATTCCCAAATGTCAACTTTTTGACATTCTATGAATAAATATTCTTCAGGGATCCTTCTAGTAAGTTAATGTAGTTCGCCAATAAGCTAAATAAAATTCGTGTGAATGTTTTGCCCCAATGTACAGAACAAACATTCCAACGTAACTTAGTTCGAACCAAAGCCCTGATCGGTAGGGCCAGCACAATTACATCATGCTCTGCTGATAACCAGTTTGGGAGACGCCAATCCATGTCTAATCAGCAAAACAAATCACATCTTTTCTCACCTATTTCATCTTCTCGGCCCGAGAGGTTCCTGAAAGTAGGAAAAGAGAAAAAAGAAAAAAAGTATATATATTGCGGAACGTGATCAGTGGATTCATAAATTAAATATTTCCTACGGGATCGGAATGCGGCTGAAAAGTTGCTCCGGAAGCGCGGGGAGCTTATCCGGCGGTAGACGGAAGGGAAATATACAATTCTTAGCCCCGCCGGGTCTACGCTGGGCTGGGCTTGCTTATCGCAATGGTAAATAAGAACAGGAAAAAGTCAAACATAACAGTTTCGCTACCCCGGAACCAGTGCGAACCAGTCCTTGGTAGCCGAGGAGCTCGATGGCACTTCAGGGCTCTGAGTGTTCCAACGTTGCGTTAGGCTACTGAACACGGAGAGCTGCTACGGAATCGAATCTTCAGCCTGGATTGGGGTACGGAAACAAGGAGGCGATAAGCAAATATTGAAAGAAAAATAAAATACACACAACAACGGAATCCAAGAAAAGTGTACGGGAGATGGAGAAACGGCGACTGCACGCATGACTACGGGGAGAAAGTTATTCCCAGCGCTGAATGATTTATTATCATCACTTGTGATGTTGATTGAAATATTGATTTGAGTGGTGATAGGGATTAAATCGGGCATCTCAGTAGAATTCTGCTACGGAAGCGTTGGAGCCTTAATCAAGTGTACGAAACAGATTAAAATCGATTAACGCCAAGAAAAGAAGTTAAAGCTTTCCCCGTGGCGCTATTTAGCAAAAATTAACAGCATATGCTGGTCGGAACTAAGATATACAGCCCAAGGTGGCTGTGTTTCATAATAATTATCAATAAATTATGCTAAATGTGATAGCTTTATTAAACAACACCATTCCCTGGCGAATTAATGCCACTCCGCAGTTGCCAACATCAAGATGTTTTGGCCCTGGCGATGGTTGCGATGGTACGGTTTCGTGCTTCCCGACATAAGCCGGCAAGAACGCAGCAGCCAAGCCAAGCGGTACTAGTAAATCACACTAATCTTTCTTATCAGTCAAAACTCAGCTTTACAGCCGCCCAGTCCGGGGCGAAACGCAAGGCAAGACGTCGAGAAGTTAGTCAACGCCTACGGCTCGATTACTCCGATGTTGGCCCGGGATCTCGGCTCAGTTCGGTCACACTCAAGAAGTCGGAAACATTTGCTGATAAGAGCCTGGGCTACAAGCCTCCGAATAAGCTGTTTTGTTGCTCTTTCGAGTTTTCAATTAAGGGGAAGTAATGGAACCACCATCAGGGCTACATACACAATGAGGATGGATAATGATGGCCCCATTACACGGGGCTTGTAGCCGGGAATACTCGAAGTTTATAGAAGTTTCTTCAATGACCTTTAAAATACCTCAAAAGATGGAATAATCCAACCAGAACCATTCACAAACAGACAGGTCCAACGCTTAGCGGTTGGCAAAATTGGAACGATGAAAGGAAATTGTTACAACTTATCAAACGAAATTGGTTCAGTTGTCTCGACTCCTACCTCTAGGTGGTGTGCGAGACAGAAACAAATGAAGGTGGGGTTAATCACTCAAGTTGCAACAGTGCGATTTTGATGGGAAAAAAGCGCAAAAAAAGGCTCGGGTAAAAGGTCCTTTTACGGGACCGAAGAAAAGGGGTTTATTTGAAAGTCAAATAAACCCCTCACGAGGATGATGAAGTTGTTTTATCGATTTGGAAAACTCTCTCCGCGGGGGGAGTGTTTGATGTTCTTGGTTCGGTTTTTCCACGCTCTCTCCCCCTCCCTCATTCTTCTCTTTCCTTGTTTACCTGTAGCATCCTGTAGCATCCGTGACGCCGGGAGGGTTTAAAAGGACGAAAGTGAGCTAATTAAAATCACAATAAAATATTCAAATTAAATTGATTTGGGAGATTGCAGTCGGTTCGGCTGGTAGCCGCGACAGGTGAATAACGTCTGATGAGGGTGTTGCTGATGCCGATGATTACTGCTATTAATTTTCCGCTGAATTAATGAGCTGAAGGGGAACGGTGGGACATCTATCCAATTTGGAATGGATGTCGCATTTACTTAACGATCGCACGATAGTGAACTGAAACGTGAACTTAATGGTACCACAGAATGATAAGTGAGCTGGAATGATAATCAGATCTCCGCTAGATGAATCGTGGAGCAGAGCCTCTAAATTTTAGACCACTTGGGAATAAGACACCATCTGTTGATGATTATGGTGCAACCAATGTTTAAATTTCGTTGTTTGACAGATTTTCGTTCCAGCTAAACAGTTCTTCATTGAGATATTCTTTCATATACAGTAATTCCTACCCTTTAGCTCTAGTAGATTGTACACTTTACATTTATTCGCCGTCATTGTCCTGAACCAGCGAGATTGTATACCGTACACGTCATTCGGCCGCTTGAAAGTAGCAGACTATTCTGCATGATTTCGGTGATTCGAATTTCCAAATAATCAAAAACGACGCCGGCCACGTACTCATAGCAACCATATAAAGGGAAGGAATGTTAGTGCAACATTTGCTCCTAGAGGAGTCGCTACTATAGCGTGGCTTCCATGGATTTGCCGAGTTATTGTCTGCTCTTCACTTTACCCTGGACCAGGCATCCCAAAAGTACTGCATTTTCATAACAGTCGGTATGCAATTGAATCGACAGTCTCTGTGAGCACGCTACACTCGCATACAAGCGACAAAGCATGAATGCATAAAGTAATACTATACAGCAACAGTCGGTGTTTCGTCGAATTCAACTAATTTGTGACTAATTATTAGTGAGCCGGGGAGACTGTTCGTTTCCGATTTTTTCGTGTCTGCTATTCCGTTCGCTCTGTCGTCGTAACAGTCGCTGACGAAGCGATGAATCTCATCGGTTTACCCGGGTTACTGTCACACGTGACTGTCGCCAGAAAAATGTCATGACATTTTTCTGGCGATCGTAATGCTAGCCTGTATCTTATGCGTTTGTGCTTCTTCACCAGTACGCTTTGAGATGTGTATCGGACATATGGCTGTGATCACTAGTTGCGTGCACACATAGGAAGCCGAGTTAATTTCATATCGACTGTAATAAGAATGCTTTACTGTTGGGATGCCTGAATCCAGATACACAAATGATCAACAATTCATATGAGAAAAACACGCACAGCTTAATAATTGTAGGCGAGAGTTTCTTCGATAATATATTGGTGACGTCGGAAATACTCAGTGTTGGGAATGTTTAGATTTATCCTCCAAGTTGGAAACTAATGCAGCGCGAACTCGATTATATACAGTCTCCGATTTCTTTTCACTGTATATAATCGAATCCTGTATATAATCGAGTCAAAAAAATGTTTTTTTTTAAATTTGTTTTTCATGCATATAATTTTTGATTATTGAATGTAAAAGAAGAATTTAATATATTTTCCCAGAATCTCTCAGGAGGTGATAGATGATCATATTTCATGGGAAAAACCCTACGCATATGTTCGAATTTTAACAATGACAGAGTTATAGAACTAAACTGGCTCTACACTAAAAAGTACGCTACGTGAGCCAATTATGTTGCTTTCATTTGAAAGATATTTTTTTTAAATCTTTAAAACATTTTCTTGCTAGTTGTACGTTTTTCTCATAATCCAGTGGACCGATATGGCTGATTTTTTTAGCATGTAAAAATCTTATTATCTGAATTGTTACGTAGCGGTTTTTGAAAATTATGAAAATTGCCAAAATGTCGGCCATTTGATAAAAAAAATTCAACAAAAATCGTAAGGCCGTGGTTATCAGAGAAGTTATCAATGATGATAATCGATCAAAGCAGATAGGTCCTTTTCGTAGGTCACACAAGAATTCATTTTTGCATGCTGAGAAAAAAACTTCTGCTAAATTGGTCCACTAGATTCTGAGATAAACGTACCACCAGCTGAAAAAAATGCACTTAAAGATTCGTACAGCCCTGTTACTCTTGAGATGACCCCATAGTTTTTACTGCAGATTTTCAACGAAATGAAATATCGAAGAATCCTTCCGGTACAACATTGCATAAAAACCATTTTTTCGATTTACCAGAGTTGATTCCCCCATTAAACAGATTCCCGAAAAAATCGCAAATGAAACAAGTATAACGAAAATTTTCGCACGTAGAAGATCTCATGGAAATAAATTTGTACATAAAAAAAGGCAATGTTTTTTTATTAACTTCACACTTTCAAAAATAGCTGAATGTTCAAATCAAAATATCTCTATATGTGGAAAATTCTTCAGATCATGATATAATTATAGTTTTGAATGTCAATGAATCATATAGTTCAAAGCAAGAATCAAACAGGTAAACCTAATTCACCAGGTAAAAGTATACCGTCGTATTCTGAAATACAATCGAGTTAGAATTACCCGAACGGATCGCAATTTTGCATTCTGTAATCCGTTCGACGACTCAAGTTCAATCGAGCTATGCATCCTAGCCACACTCTACCGTATCAAACATGTGTTCTATGTAACAGAGTAATAAAATCTTGCAACATATATATTAATGTTCTGCAGTTCTGTAATTCCGTGAAAAGCATTAAATACATTTGCAAGTCCGTGAATGAGGGCAGTAATGTGGCTGTATTTCAAATTCAGTATATCAATATGAATATGAAACACACTTGCAATACACTTGTTGTTTGTCATATAACAACGAATATATTCACTAAAAATTATCTAAATGGCAGCATAACGTTTACCGGGTCAGCTAGTAATAATGATAATAATACTAAAATGTTACTTTACATTTTTGTTGATAATATTAAGATTACGCGCTAAACATATTTTATTCATAAATAAAATAAAATCTCCTTCATGTCCAAACCTACACTGCTAAGTGCGCAACACTTCCCCCAGCCGCATTCTAATCTGGCCCTACAGTTGCATTCGCGTAACTTTCATTCACACGACTTCCACCCACGACACTTCTCCACGCACCTCTTTCAAAAATACTCTTCTGTTGCTCACACTATTTCCCCCGAAAACTTCTCTACATAGAATAGCCGCGTCATCGACAAATTAAATTTTCCCATATCGGAATATGCTGCAGAATTCGCCAGTTATTAATTGTTATTAATTCTTCGCTGCACAGCAGATTAATCTCTTTAGTTTGCGAAAATGAAATGAAATAAAATGACGTTGTACTGGAAAAATATATACTAAGACACCCGATATCATCAGCACGAGGGAAAAAAACCATCAACGACGGTAGCAACGTATAACTATTGCATTCAGAATCTACAAAAACATCACTAATGAGCAAGCGGATCTGTCGCAGACGAAAGACCAAAATACTCTCACATGGGAATGTATTCGTGTACAGTACACGACAGTAACAATAAATGTCGCATAACATTTCCACTGTGTGACTGTAGTTAAAAATTCAATCGCGTGACTGTCACGGGACAATGGTGGCGACAGTCATGAGATTACTGTCGTGATGCAGTACATTTGGTACCCCTGCCCTGGACAACGCTGCTTATTACTGGCTTTAATATAAAATCTGTTTAAAGTTTTTAATAGAAAGAGCCTGGACGGGTAAGGGAGTAAAAAGTGCCCCTAAACCAAATCACCAGTTGTATGGAAAATATTGTATAGGGTACTAAATGCATCATTTTGGCAGTAGTACCATATATTTGAGTCCTTATATGGTACAACATAGGATCTATGGTGAAAACGCACCTTTTGTTTTTTTTCACGTCATTCTCAATAGCTTTGAGACAAAAATTAGAAACAATACTGAAGGTACATCTTATTAAGGTATATCGATAAATATCTTCAAACAATTTTTTCCTCAAAAAATCTGATAATAAAAAAAAATTGAATACGGGGTACAAAAAAAATTATATATTTTCTGGCATTTCGAAATTTAGAAAAAAAACTTTGAGACCCACTTCTACTCTTATTTTTATTATATTAAATGCGTTCGTATGTATCTTTTTTCTACATGTGGCGTAATTTTTTCCTGAGCATTTTTAAGAGCGAGATACAAACATAATTTTCTTCATCGTCTGCGTTATTATTTTCATTTTCTTGAAATCGATTATTTTATTGTATTCGTGGTTTTCAATTAATATATGTATAAAAATAATATATGTCTCTATGGTGGTTAGACACTCCTCCCCTCTTTCTAAGTTGAGTCGTGGGGGGAGGGGGTGTGGCTATCATACAAATGAAACACTAATTTCTGCATTACTCGAGAATTAAATTAATACAAATGAAACATAAATTTCTACATAACTCGTGAATTAATCAAAAAAATTAAACCTAATTTGACATGTGAAGGTTTTGAGGGGCACGAAACGTTTCTATGATGAATACACTCCTCCCCCCTCTCTAAGGGGGGCTGCCATACTAATGAAATACAAACTTCTGCATAACTCGAGAACTAATCAAGCACAATTTGGGATGTGAGGGTTTTTTGGTGTGAGAAATGTTTCTATGATGGTATGACACCCCTCCCTCCTCTGGAATGGAGAGGGGGTCCCATAAGAATGTTACACATATTTCAACCAAAAATATTCCAATCAAACATGACAATTGAAAATTTTCGGAAAAGTTTGAAGGAAAAAAAGAAAAATTCGGAAAATTAAATTCCTTTATGTTCTACAATTACATAGTGACAAGCGTTGTTAGTTAATTTGATGTTTGCACTAACGAAATATTGTGCTCCCTTGGCCGAGTGGTTAGCGTCATAACTAACATGCCGGGTGTTCGGGTTCGATTCCCGTTCTGGTCGGGGGAATTTTTCGTCAAAGAAATTTCCTCCGACTTGCACTGTGATCACGCGTATTCTAGAGCTTGCCACTCAGAATGCATTCAAGGCGTGTTATTTGGCATAGAAATCTCAACTAAGTACTAATAAAAATGACGCAAGTAATACAGGGTGGGCCATTTAAAGTTGAAGGATTTGTTTTTGCAATAGCAAAGTAAAGAAGTGGAATTTTAAATTTTTTTTTTGAAATTCATTTATTTTGGTCCAAGGAGATTTGTTCTAACTACTTTTTGATTATGATATCTCGTAAATGACCGCCTCTGGCCTTGACCGCAAAATGTGCCCTTTTTTCGGCATTTTCCATCACTTTGCCCAATGTTTCGGCCGATATGGCAGCAATTTCTTGTCGGATATTGTCTTTCAGCGTAGCCAGGGTCCTTGGTTTACCAGTGTATACCTTGGATTTTAAATATCCCCATAAAAAAAAGTTAGGAGGCGTCAAATCAGGTGATCTCGGTGGCCAGTCATAATCGCCGTTTTTCGATATTAATCTTCCGGGGAACATTTCGCGCAATAATTTGGTCGTGGCAGCCGCTGTATGGCATGTAGCGCCGTCCTGTTGGAACCAATAATTGTCCAATTCATTTTCACGAACAAATGGCAATAAAAAATCGGTTATCATTGTCCGATAACGCTCCCCATTCACGGTTACCGTTGCTCCATTTTCGTTTTCAAAGAAGTACGGGCCGATGACTTTATCGGCATAAATGCCACACCACACAGTAACTTTTTGGTCGTAAAGAGGTTGCGTTTCGATGAATTGAGGGTTTTCAGTAGCATAAAACCGACAATTTTGTTTATTCACTCCTCCATTCAAGTTGAAATGCGCCTCTTCAGACATTATGATTTTTTGCCAAAAGCCACAATTGAGAAGTTATTTTGAATGTACAGCTGAACAATTTCAGCGCGTTGTTTAGGTGTGTATTGTTCCATGGTTAAAATTGTACTGAAATGACGCTTCCAACGCGGTATGACATTTGTTAATCTGACATCTCTGTCAAAAGTTATGGGGTTGTCAGATGCTTCCACTTTAAATGGCCCACCCTGTACTACGTTGAGACGGCGAAGTTCCTCTAGGAACGTTAGTGCCATTGAAGAAGAAGAAGAACTAACGAAATATCTTTATCTTCTTCTATCTATACCAATAAAATTGGATTGCCGAACATATTGATAAAAGCAAACCTCGAGTAAGGAATTGTCCGATTTAGGGCTGTCTTTATTCTATCATATTTTCTGTATAAAACATTTATTCCATGTAACGGAGAAACATGTTATTTGCAAGTGGTTGAAAAATCTTGAACGAGAATTGTCTCAGAAAATAATCTGATATTATAATGCTGAATTTTGGTAGAAGTACTAGGAATTTTATAGTAAAAAGTAAATTCAACGGGGTTGATTAGAAAATCAATAAATGAACAGCTCTGCGATTTGACCCATGAAGTTGCGCTTAGTAAAAAACGTGAATGTTTGAAGGTATTGATAACTTTAAACAAATTTTGGGCGGGACGAAGTTTGCCGGGTCAGCTAGTCTCATATATTTCAAGATACGAGAGAATAAATCTTTGTACAACACAATATACCGACAAAATTTAGACATATAAAAACAAATTTTAAATCAATATTAGAGCAGTTCTGGGTCTCTATATTCAAAATAAAAAATTTAAAATAAATAAAGACCAACATTTTTTTATCTTTTTCGCGCAATCCTCTTAAAAATCCAAGAAAAAACTACGCTACATGTGGAAAAACCAAACATACGAACGCATTTAAATAAAAACTTAGAGCAAAAGTGGGTTTCAAAGATTTTTTTTTCATAATTTCGAAATGCCTGAAAATATTTCTTTTTGTACCGCGAAAACCGCTTTAAAAAATTTGAAAAAAATCACACATACCTAAAATAGAAGTAGGAAGAAATTTGACTACAAACTTGAGTAGTACTGAATCTCAAAACAAAAAAAAATAATTTGAACGTAAAATAAAAATGAATTTATAATTTTTTTTAGTTTATATTTATTTGATTTTTTGATGAAAAAATTGTTTGAAAATATTGATCGATGCACCTTAGTAAGATGTACTTTCAGTATTTTTTGACGTGCCAAATCAGAAAACAGGTCACGTTTTTATGAAATAAACTTAACGTTAATAACTATTTTCACAGCGAACGGATTCTGATGATTTGCGGACCAATCGAATTGGAAATCCTCTAAGATTTGTTTGATATGCTATTTATTACAATTCCCTAATCCCTAAACATTTTAAATTAATGAAAACTGGAATTTCAAAAAAAAAACCTTTCAACATTAAAGTGAAAATTAAGTGGCTTTTTTAAGTACAGTGGGTTAAAAATACAATAATGAATTTTTGGGATAAAATTAATAATTACAAATTGAAAAACAAAAATAACCTTAAAATTTTCCACTTCGCAAATGTTATTTTAATCCACTAACTTAGATGTTCCACTACTATATCCTGTACTAAATTTTCTCACCTTTCAAATGAAAGCAACTGAATCGGCTTACGTAGCGTCGTTTTCAATGTAGAGTCAGCTTGAGGCAACAGAGTCCGAAACAAAGAAAAAGTTCTATAACTCTGTTATCGAACATATGCGTAGAAGGATTTGTTTCACCAAATATGATCGTCTATCAGCTCCTGAGAGAATCTTGAGAAAATATTGTTTTTATATGAGAAAGGTGTGTGTCACTTTAAGGGACTGAATCAAAAATTCAAGTTCATACCATAATTGGGCTACGCCAGTAACATCGGCTGAGTGTATCCTATGGCCTACTAACACATTCATAAGCTCCCGAGACACTTATGAGAGGTTGTAGAGTTCTCTGCATCTGTCTTAAGTAAATGTCGAACTAATATTCCTTCCCTTTCCTTAGCAGTTGCAAGGACGTGGCCAGGACAATTCTTAGCTGTTGCAGGAAACATGCCTTTATCTAAGAGATATTATCAATCATCAGCAACGGATGGGTGCTTAAAGTTAAAAACTACTTAACAGTTCTGAATTCGTACCGCCTACGATATTGTGCAACTTGCTCAATGCTTATTCTAATGATAATGCTAAAAAGCAAGTAGTCATTAATTCGACTAGAAAGTAGACACTAGGGTGCCAATGAATGTATCACCCAAGGGAGGAGGAAATCGGGGTTTTCGAAAAAAATGTTTGATGTCAAGTGTCTTGAAATTGCATGAAACATCGAGATCTGGTGTCATCTCGAAAAAAAATGTTTTGTCAAAAATCGACACTCTGTGACTTAGTTTTTTCACGGAATACGAAACGAAAAGTATGGTTTTGGGTGCCAAAAGAAATAGTTAATTCGATTTTTCATTAGGAACTTGCTACGAAATGTTGATTTGCGCGATAATATACCCTATGCAAAATATTAGCTCATTCGGACTTCATTTACCGGTGTCGCAGACGTTAAAATTTTAGTTTTTTAAAAACCGAAAAATCACCGGAAATCGGGGTTCTTAAAAAAAATTGTTGGTGTGAAATGTCTTAAATTGCATGACAGTCCCAGAGTGCCGAATTTTGACAAAAAAAATTCAAGATGACACTAGATCTTGACGTTTCATGCAATTTTAAGACATTTAGCATATATATTTTTTTTTCGAAAACTCTGATTTTCTTTACTCCTCCCATGGGTGATTTTTCGATTTTCAAAAGACTCAAACTTTGACCGCTTTGCGCCACTCTCCGGTTAGTCCGACTGAGCTGAAATTTGATATTGGGTTGTTTTTCTAGGTGGTAACAGTTTTTATGGGGTAATTTTTTGAAATTCGAGATGACCATTTTCATTGGCACCCTAGTAGACAAATATTGTAAAACATCCGAAAACAAACCAAATGTTTTTTAGTTCCTCATAACTGTCAGTCCCAGTGTTCATCGTTTTTCTAACGAAAAGCTCAATGTCAGTCCCTTGAGACCGACATGGGGATCAATGTGTTAATGCTGAAAAAAAAATCTGAATGATGTAGACCAATCGCTAATTCATAATTAGACCTTCAACTCGAATTGTGATACTTTCGCGTCAGAAAAGTTATTGGAATTTATTTTGTCATATCAACTTAAATATTATCCAATATTTCGAGAAAAGCTCTGCTTTCAGTTCCCACTTTTAACAGGTTTCATGAGCAGTATGAATGATAAAGTACGTACACGGATCGATGGTAAAAAAAATGTCTGATGTTCGCTGTCAGCTGAAAATATGAGTAAAAATAAATCTAGAGTTTCAAAACCGAGACGTTTTACAGCTCCCATCCACTTCCATTATTGTAAGTGAGGAAAGTACAGTTGCTCCGCCTTGAATTATTCATATTTCCACATCACTTTTAGTCTGTTTGTTTTGCAAAGTTTTCGAATAAACATCGGCAGTGCGTTATATTATTTCTAGCAGTGCTCCGAAAGAGAAAAGTTTCCCGATATCCGGCAATGTTTTCCCACTCATACTCAGCGAAACTTGAAACTAGTGAAACTATTGCTGTGATCTTGATTTTTGAATTGAGGGGGAGATGTTTTCATTGCTGAGCAATGTTTCAAATTCACCCACTTCCCACCGAGAGAGCTTTCCCGTTCGGAGGAGACAGCCCATTGGCTTTGTAGTGTTGTCAACATTCATTCGGTCTCTCAGCACTGTTTACTTCCACCGAACGGCGGAACACTTGAACAAAAAGTTAAGCAACCGGAAATGTGCTGAATAAACACATATCGTCCTCTGGTGGATGTGTATATATATATTTATTTGTCGGGGGCCTCGGGCAGGCCGGCGACATTGGGAATAGGGGTGGAATCAAACCAAATCCCGGTGGAAATTGACGCTCCCAGCGAGCGCAAAGGTGTATAGATAAACAACTGAAGTACTCCAGAAAAGTTGAAAACGACAGGTGAGAATACTCTTCCGACAAATGATGCCACGCTGCGGATGAGAGGTTTTCATTCTGCCCGGAGCCACTTCCAACTCTATCGGGAATGTCTTTCCACGTCTCATTAGAGGTGACGAAACTTGAGATTGGGACACCTTTCTGCCACTTTTATGTTACCCCGGCGAACTTTGACTTGCTGCGGATGCAGTTTGGTACATGTTTTGTCACCTGGAGCGACCAAAAACGAAATGAGGGGTGTTTGCATGTGGGAATTTAAAATCGGCTAGCTTACACTATCTGATTATATTATCCGAAACATGGTTTGTTGCAGCTGCTTTAAGTGGAAGTGAAAGAAGCGGGGCTTCCTCTGTATTTCTCACGAAAAACATTCTGGTCGCTCTTCGTAACTTCAAATATTCATTAATTATTTCAACTTACCCTCGGCGGAGAAAACTTTGACGGGTTCTGAATTTTTCACAGCACAAATTCCTTCCACTTTCACGGCGCGTTACCCATACACATTCCTCCTGTCTGTCTTCATTTTCGAACGAGTTTACTATATATTCGCAGAGCAGGCCAGAAACATCCATGGTTAACGCTGTACCAGAAAACCTCCGCCATTTTTCTCCGCCAGAAGCCGGGCGTCATATTGTTTCAATCTCTCGAAAGTGAGCAAATGGTAGACGCAGAGAAAAACCATCGCAGCTAGCGGCTGAGCTGAAATAAGGTATCCTGAAGGGTGAACTTTTGCACAACGGTTATCCTTTCCTTGGAATTGTTCATCAGCCGGGGCGCTAGCATCAAGGTTGGAGCTTGCAACCCGGTGGAAAATGGACGGTGTTTCTGCCGCTGACAGTCGCCAGGCCTATAGTGACCGGCACAAAAAGGTTTACCCGCACTTTTTGTGAAACATTTGAACAAAACTGTTTATTTTTCAGAAGAATCAGCAATTTTTATTAGTTTCGATTGTATAAAACAACATGGTGAGACTTCAATTCTCACAAATTTGGGACACATTCTCATTTCTCTCTGAGCTCGTTTGTTGTTGAGCGTAGGGACCTCGAAAAAAATCCAAAATTGTAGTTACCACTCGTTAGAAACTGTTGGCATGGGTGTTCCAGAACGCTCCCGTATTCTATTCGATGAGTGCCTCGGAATTTGGTGGACTTCACTCGTGTTCAGCATGAAAAAGCATTTCGGTCAGCGTTCCGTGGGCCTCTGATTACGTTAAAAAAATAGAAAGGTGACATCGAATTCAAGATCGATTACACCTCGACCAATAGTACCAAATACATATCTTTACTAAGCCTCCAAATTGTAGATAGGGACTGGTATTTATGTTTTCGGGACTGATATTTATCCATCTGATCTCGCACTTACATTGTCGTACAACTCCGATTTGACAGATAAGTGTCGTTTAAGGCACTGGAACCTTGTTTTCGTCATCAGCGTTGATGGACTCAAAAATCGTTCAACCAAAATTGGAATTAGTTTTTATTGGTTTTTACTGGTTGCTTTTGATGTAGGATTACGTCTTTCGAAACATATTGGGGTATGAATTGAAAATCGAAAATCGAGCACATCGTGAAAATTGTCCAATTTCAAGCACTTATTGCTCAGTAATTTCATGATGGATCGATGAAATTTTTGCGTCAATCGATTTCGGCACTCCATAACATTTTTTTGTAGTGAAGAAAATGATATATGCCATGAAACTAACTATCGAACAATTGAAAAATCTCAACCCCTATCCTAACGGAAATACCCACTTCTGATTGGTCTAATTTGACGACACATGCGGCGGGTCCCTAAGGCTGGTGCTATACTGAAAGCGAAGCGAAGCGTTGCGGAAAAGCGAATTGTGCAAAAGCGAAGCGAAATGCGAGCCATGATATAGTGAGCGCGTTTGTTCCAGCGTTTTCGGTTAAAAAAATGTTCTGTCAATGTCAATGTCAATGTACTGAATATAGGTCGTGAAGATTTACGTCAATCGTGACGTCAATATTTGTGTTTATATTTTATTGACAATCACATTTTCTTCAGCAAGTTTTTATTAATTAAAACATACACTTTTTGAGGCCCCGCTGAATATTAGTATAATGTGGCAGAATGCAGTGAATATTTGTGGAATCACGTCGAAGAGGACAAATAATATTAATGTTTTTCACGACAATTTCACTCCCCCACTTTCATAGACAATAATGAACTTTCATCATTTTAACGGTATCAAGTTGATATTTCAATGCTCTCACTCCAGGTATTGTGGGAGAATAGTCTGCAATTTAACAGAATTTCACCGAAAATGCTGCTGCCGAGGATTAAGAATATTTACCTTTATACTACTTATAATGGAAATAAGTCACAAAACTATTGTCATCTATTAAAAAATAAACAGTTGCAAAATTCAAAACATCATGAAAGCGTGAGTATTTTTAACATTGCTTTGTTCCTTTCATTACCATTCATATTCAATGCAAAAAATTACGACACCATATTTTGTTCACCAATACAAATGTACTTCGCCTACTACTCCACCTCGATATGTAGCTTATTGGGCCTAAACATATACGCAAATGACATTTGTTGTTGTTTTTCGCAGTGTTCGAGATGGATTCGTTAGACGAGGAATATTTTGCCTCCCCAGCCACAATTGATTTCATTTTCAATAGAAAAAGAGAATTCGCCGTGCATCCGGTTAATCGGAACAGAAGAAGGGATGGAGAGTTCTATCGGCTCTATCCGGATTTGAGGAAATACCCGGACAAGTTCCGATCCTACACCAGGATGTCGATTGAATCGTTTGGCATGGTGTTAAGTTTGATTGAAGCAACGCTTATGAAGAACTAGACCAATCTCAACCTTGAACCGATTTACCCTTGTGAACGGCTTATTGTCACCCTAATAATGCAGTATATATGTTCTACAGGTATCTCGCTACAGGGTCATCATTTCAAACCCTTGGGTTCTCCTTCCGCATGGGACGTCTCACAGTTGCGAATATTGTCCGAGAAACTTGTCAGGTGCTCTGGAAAGTGCTACAGCCGATATACATGCCGTTCCCAACATAGCAGATGTTCCGGTATGTTGCTGACAAGTTTTGGACCAAGTGGAATTTTCCGAACTGCATCGGCTGTATCGACGGGAAACACATCCGCATAAAATGTCCCGGCAGATCAGGATCAATGGCATGGAATTATAAAGGCTTCCACTCAACGGTTTTGCAAGCCGTCGCGGATGCCAATTACAGTTTCCTGACAGTGGAAGTTTGAGGATGGGGGCAACAAAGCGATGGAGGAACTTTCAGTGCTTCCGACTTCTACGAGCACATGCAAAAAGGAACCTTGAGCATTCCCCCCGATTCACCTTTGCCGGATCCAGATCTAACAGTCAACATGCCGTTCGTCTTCGTCGGTGATGAGGCTTATCCGCTTATGAGGAACGTACTTCGACCTTATCCGCGGTCACAGTTTGATCATGTTAAGGAATATTTCAACGAGCGGTTGTCCAGGGCGCTTTTGGAATCATGACTGCCAAATGGAGGATACTGTGGAAGCCAATCGAAACTGGACTGGATCTCGCGGACGATATCGTTAAGGCGATGTGTATCCTCCATAACGTCATTATCGATCACGAGGGAGTTGATACACAGCTGGAGGAATCAGCCGAGCAGATTACAGCTCAGCTTATAACTCGTACACTGCAGGACGATAACTCATACAAAATTTGCACAAAAACCGGTCGCTATGTACGAGAGTATTTCACAAAGTTTGTGAACAAGAATAAACTTAATTGAATTTGAAAGAAATTTGTAAAATAAAGGATTTTGATAAAAATCATTCAATTTCACGTGTTGAGCTTTTAGGAATAGTAAATCTAATATAAGCATTCAAAAGTCTAAACCTTTTCGGATATATTCTCATATACAGTAAACATTCACTAACTGGGCGAAAAGGGAAGACCACTTATCGACATTCGCGTTTTAACTGGTCCGGCATGTTAAACGTCAAATAAAATCGAGGGAAACTTCAATGAATTGTTTGATTCGTATTGTTCCTGTAATTGGATAAACAAAAGGATTCCAATGGAAGTTTCGCATTGAGTGCAACAACAGGTATGACATATGATTTGAGAAAATTATTTTTCTGTAGTTTAATCAATGTTTTTGTCGTGCGAATTAATGTCAATTTTCATAACATTTAAAATTACATTCGAATGCCCCTCACAGCAAATCTTCCATTTGAATATGGCGTCGATTGTTTACGAAATTCTGCTTTTTAACTGGTCCAAAAACCAGTTAACGTTCGCCCAGTTAAACAGCAGACCAGTTAAACCACGACCAGTTAGCGAACGATTACTGTATTCATATTTCCATGAAATTATGCATCACATGTCTTTATTTAAATAAAATGCTCGAATTCTGGAGTTTTAAATATTTTATTTAAATTATAGTCTAGGTTCGTGTTGTGATTATCGAGTAATATTTTATTAGTAGAGATTACCGTTGAATATCAATGTTCGACTTCCTTAATGTTGCTGTTCAGATATTCGTGATGGTAGTGCACTCTGGTAAGACGAGGACAATGGTGTAATTCCGACAAGTGCTACATTTCCGTTATGTGGCGTATTTTGTTGAATATTAAACGTATTCGAATTTCCCAGCAAAGGCGTATGTAGCACTTGGGATGTATTGTACATCCGTTCGAAACTCCAACTTTTCTTCCGGCTTTAATTTGCGGACATGTGGGAGCAAGCTCTTGAAAAATGATGCATCTTCATCATCTTTAGTGCCGGATTTACTATTCGTCTTGCTTTCCAGCAGTTTAAGTTTCCGGGCCTCGATGTTGATCAGCTGCAGCTGGGCACTTCGCTTAGTAGGTCTGTTTGATGGATTTCTTGGAGGAAGGGTTTCTGCTAATGAATCGGTTCCACTTGCGTCAGCATAATTAGCATCAATAAGATCAGGAACACTTCCGTTAAAACTATCCTGCACAAAGCTTTCCTGCTGTTCGACCTGAACGTCATAATCATTTCCACCGTTAACAACATCATCTCCACCGCAGCCTGCCGAAAGATTTCCTCCAGATTTACGGGGTTTCATCTGGTTCCTGAGGAACAGCATCGATTCAAAATAAGGCCAGGAAGTGTGTGTTCCGAAATTCAATAATCCTTCATCGCCAGACCTCCCTTTCGGTACCTTTCGCAGTTCTTTTCCGAAAGTATCCCGGAGACTTTTCCATTTTTTTTTCGCAACATCCGCTAAAAAGTAAAAATATGCTGTTTGAATGCACAATAAACTGTTTTCTGTTCGCACTTACAAGATATATCTCCTTCTAGCTCATTTTCCACTTGCTGCTATAGCTTCTCCACTACCAACCTGTTCCGATACAGTTTGATGGTTTTGTCCCACAACGCTTTTTTCGCAAAAACAAGAGAAATTAAATTTTCCGAATCGATTTCCATTTTTTTAACCGATGACAACAACACAACAACAAAACACTGTCAGGTTGCAGGCCGATACTATACTGAAAGCAAATACAAAAGCGTTTACGCGCGTCAAAACAGCACTCGAACTGCTTCGCCGTTTTTGACAGTCGGTTCGCATCGCATCGCATCGCGTTCGCTATATCAGGTTTGGCCGATTTTCATATATGTACATCAAAAATGCTTTGACGCAAACGGGTTCGCTCGCGTGAACGCTTCGCTTCGCTTTCAGCATAGCACCGGCCTAACAGAGACATCAAACCAAGCTTCCTAGGGGAAATCGGCATTGCAAATACATGAAAGTAGGGGGAGCTTTTGTTCCTACCGAAATGTGTTACCTAACAGAGACATTAAAACCAAATCATTATCAAAGAATTTGCCGATGTATTTCTTCAAACATATCCAAAATCAACAGATAGCCTAGCGGAATCCTACGTCAACTATGCGGTCGTGTCTCGGACCGAACCCTTCTGTTTTTGAATGCAAATTGTCCAATCCGGTTTAAATGGTGCAAACTGCACTCTCATAGCTGTGGACTGGTAACCCACGAAGGGACTGTAGGCTTATTTTCGAATAATTCCGTTGCAGAAAATTGTTACTGTATATAATTTCGGATGCCCTTTACCAGAGATTTCCAGATTGATCGGTTGTTTTGCGTATGCTCGATCTCATTTGTTTACTGATTGTTGAGGGGACTTACAACGCCTTTCACTCCCATTGAGCATGTTGTCATTCGGATTATTCTTCGAAATATTTGCAGCGTTTACGTTCACAAGTACAATTTTTCTTCGAGGTCAAACTGCTCGAAGATGTCCGCAAATATTCTTACAGGTCAATTCGAAGCTAATTACAGTGACTAACTTTTCTGATTTTGACGTTGTAATTGCTCGCATCGTAAAGAATAGTACGATCAAAATTCGACCAATCTAAAATGCGTGTGAATTGACTTATTTCTTATAACAAAAAACATCTAATTAAATATGTTCAATTAGTATTAAATACAGAAAAATATTCAACAAAGCTTCCGGTTGACCGAATAGAAATCGTCTTTCGTTTACCTCTCATCATCAGATCAGCTTGTCCACTTCGTTAACCCTTCTATACTCGTGCATACGGTCTCACAGACCGAAAAAATCAATAATGCTGTGATAAAGAGGCAGAATTAAATGACTATTGAAGCTGCATGAAGTCGTAGAAAAAATATTTTCTGGATCTTTTTCACTCGTTTTTTTTTATTAATACCAATAACGAATAAAAAGTACATAATAGCAATGTGCAATAGCAGTATGTGACACCGTGCGCGATTATACGAGTTAAGGTGGAAACAGAATACCGCGTTGTGCGTTGCTTCTCATCAGCTGTCATTGCTTGCGATTTGTACTAAAACATTTGCCCGACGCAGTCTGCTGATTTGTAATCACAATCTAGCGTTCGCGTCACCTCTTTTCATGTAAACAAACACAAAGTAAGATTCAATCAGTCGACTTGTCAATCAACTTGTGAATCTGTAATTTCATTTTTTAACTACGCATCAATTACCGTTTATTCACCATTACCTTAAATATAATGAATTCAGCCGATGTTCAGTTCGCATCGGTTGCTTAACTTTGCATAAGTATGAATACATAATAACTTCTTTATACTTCTTTTCAATGAATTTCAGTTCATATGAAAATCTTGTTCTTGTTGTGTCCACGAATCAGTTGAATGTTTTTCAAAACAACACTTTGACATATTTGGCGCAAGCAGTTTAGAACAAATGCTAGCGTTCAGCACAACGATGCTAATGACGCAACGCATTATTGTGGGCGGCTAAATGGAAACACACATGTTTATAATGAAGTGTCAAAGCACAATTGTCGAGACGCAACGCATAGCGCGGCATTCTGGTCCCACCTTTATGATTTTGCGCGCGAGTACAGAAGGGTTAACCGTAGAATGCCAGATGGCCTTAAGGGGGTAGTACGGTTAGTACACTATGGAAACTTGAAAACATTAGAAAAAAATTTGGCCTAAAATCTTCTCTGTGGTGTCCGATCCACTGTAGTTTTTGTCCCAGTGGACCTATGTCTTTGCGTAAGGAGCGCGGATTCAAAATTTAAAACGCCTTTTACTCGAAACTAAGTTTTGCAAACTGGTGGGAGTTCTACCTCCGGAACGGTCCTTCCGATTTTGATTAAATAGTTTTACCCAGATTTTCCATCAAATTTCCTGTTAAGATACGTAGAATTTTTTTGATATTTTGAAAAAAAAAAAACATTTTGGTGAATGTTTTTGTCTCCATTTTTGCGACAAAAACGCAAATGTAGCCATTTCGTCAAAAATCAATATTTTGAAAAAATCCTACGTACGATGACAGGAAATATATCCAAGATTACGAAAAAAAAATCATTGGTTGAAATCGGTACACTAGAAAAACTTGTAGAACTCCCACCACTTTACAAGTTTTCGGCTGCAAGGGTTCAACAAACCGGTTGCGGCTGTTCAGGGAACAGTCCAATTGACACCGCTTTATTTTCTGTTTGTTAAGTAATATATACCTAATAAAACTGTGATATCAGATTAACCATAGTAATTTATTTTCTCGTTGAAAAAAAATCGCGAAAATCACTTACTTTTTAGGATGTTAATAGTGTACTACCCCTTTAAGGAAACTTTTTTATGCAGTCCCTATCTACCGCATAAAAAAAGTTTTTTTTTTTCAAATTGTGTAGCGAACACTATTCTTGAAAGCTACTGGTGAAATTTAGTACGATTTCTTTGTGCGGTCCCTATCCCCGGCACAAGAACAGGTTTCCTGTATACTAAAATTATAATTTTTGCAACAATGTATCAGTTCACACTTTGTTTAAACAAATTTTAATGTCTTGTGAACTTATTCACGAATAATAAAACGGTGCTACTATGAATAATAGATAACGGTACTCAAACGTACTACAGCGCGGACTCGATCATATACAGTTTTTGATTTCTTTTCACTGTATATAATCGAGTAAAAATAAAAAATTGTATTTGTTTTTTTATGTATGTATTTTTATTTTTTTTTTAAATAAAAGAGGAAATTGATTTTTGATTCATCCCCTCTGAAAGTCTGAAAACACCTTTTTTTTTATTTATTTTTTATTAATTCGTTTATTTTTACAGGCTCAGTTACGTAAGTTTAAAGGAGCCGAATTCTTTAATATAATTTTAAAACTATATATGTGTATATACATATATATATATATATATATATATATATATATATATATATATATATATATATATATATATATATATATATATATATATATATATATATATATATATATATATAAATATATATATACTATAATATATAAACTATATATATATATATACAATTTTCTTACATCTATGGTTAGTAAGGTGGAAAACCGATTACTCGCGGTGACAGAAAACACCTTTCTCACATGAAAAATATCATCCAGATTATCTCAGGAGGTGATAGACGATCGTATTTGATCGAAAAAATCCTCCTACGCATATGTTCGAATTTCAACAATGACAGAGATATTTTTTTTGTTTCGGATCTGTTGCCTCAAACTGGCTCTACATTAAATAGTACGCTACGGAAGACGATTCTGATGCTTTCATTTGAAAGATGGAGAAATTTAGTACAGGAAATAGTAGTGGAACAACTAAATTAGAGGATTTTAATATCATTTGGAAGTGAAAAAGTTAAAAGTTAATAATTTTAAATATGTTATTATTAATTTTATTCAAAAAAAATTATATTAAACTAGATTGTTTCAATCAATTAAATTGAAGTTCTTTACCTGCTCTACTATTTGTTCTTTAACGCCCAACTTCTATCTTTCTTAATTTGGCTGCAATATCGATATAATCAATTCCTGGTGAAAATTCAAGCAAAATCATCTAAAATCACGATCACGATTTTTACCCCACTGTACATGTAATAGCCACTTAAACTTCACCTTAACGTTGAAATGTTACTTTTTTTTTCAAATAAGCCATATTTGAAATATAAAAAAAAAAAATTTCCAAACCGTATATAATCGAGTCCAAAATTGTATATAATCGAATCACATATAATCGAGTCTGTATATAATCGAGTCCAACCTGTATTAACAAAAATATAATAATATAAACAAAAGTTGTCATCCATGCTTGAGGAAAGGGTTAATGGAAAACTCCATGTATTGCAGCGCTGTGTAGATGCAAAGAGCATTGTTTTGTATGTTCAAACAGAAAGATTTGTGAAACATGAGAAAGATATCACACGAAGAAGAATTATAGCTAATATTTTTTAAATATAAACATACAAAACATTGTTTTTGAATACTTATCAGAAGTTTACAAATAATAAAGGAATCTTGTTCGTCTTTCATAATCTCACAAACTTATATATCACTGATTTTTCAAGTAGAAATAATTGCGACCAGTACGACATACATGTTGCAATTGAATACGACCGCAAAGGGTTGAATTTATAAGTTCAATTTCGAAGTTTTAGTATCATTGATTGGCATAGCTATTATGAATTTGACGATGTTGATGGTATTCACGTAAAAATTCGCACTCACTGTGCTTTAGTAGGAATAGGATAAACCGTGTTATTTCTTTATTGTAAAGCTAGCCGATGACGCAGACTTTTCGTGTTAGATTGAACATGAGAAAGCAGTGCCACACGCTACATATGAATGCCAAAATGACTCTTATTGAGACTGATGTGAAACAAATGGTGAGTTGGGAAAAAATATTATTGAAGTTACACGCAGATACACATGGCACCAAAAATAATATTGCTGACCCGATTAACTCATCGCACGAGTGCACCAAAGTACACATTTAGTGCTGAGTTAGGCAAGCGCAATCGATCGTCCGATCGACTTGTCGCCAGGTGTAGGTTTTTGTAGAATAAGCATTTTATTGTAAATTCATTTAGAGCAACAAATAAAGTCAGTTCTGATTTAGACTCCCTTGACAGCAGGTGTGATTCCCTTTTTTAAAAAGAAACTCCACCAGTTGAAATTGTAACTGGCGCCCTCACACGGGACCTTTATATTTGGTAAAAGTATAAGTTCGAGCTGAACGAAGCCACGCTGAGCATCCTGAGGAAGGAACCTTTCATTCCGGACCAAGAGCCGTCCACTGTCAACCAGAGGATTTGAGGGTGAAGGCGCGAAGCAGTGCACCAATTTAAGGAACCTACCCGGAGCAACAAAATAGGACCAAGGACCAAGGCGTTGTCCCGCGACGTTCAATGAGACGTTTCCTGATATTACTGTGAGTACAATAAAAAGAACAGAAAGAAATTAATTTTAAGAAGTGTGAAATCCCAATCATTTAAAAACTAAACTTTAAACGCGACTCGCTTTACTAATTACGAGCGTCTAGACCGGAGCACCTGGGTGCACCCGTAATCGAAACGCTGAATATCACAAAAGTGCTCAACTAACACTAATTAAACAAACTTTAAAAATAGACGAATTGATTAATTCATTAAATTCCCTCCATTTAACAACCACAATGGCAAACCCGATCCCGGATCCCGAACCAATTCCCTCAACCTCAAATTTTTCTCCACGGTTCGTGGTCGATACCTCCTTGTCATTCCACGAGAGAGGCAAAATTCCTGCTATCGTATCCGATCTGCCAGATTTTGTGGGAAACCCCAGAAATCTATCCCAGTTCATTCTTGATGTGGAAGAAATCTTGGAACTTTTCCAAGACAAACAAGATTCCTTCCAATATTATCTCATTTTAAAAACTATTCGACGAAAAATTAAAGGTGAAGCTAGTGATATTTTGATCACGAACAACACCCCAAATGATTGGAGGAGTATAAAGGAAGTTCTTCGCCTTTATTACTCTGATAAACGTGATCTGATGACATTAGATCACCAACTAAAATCTACTTCCAGATCTCGAGGTGAATCAATCGAATCTTACTACAGCAAGATCACCGAAATTGTAACGCTGATCAGTTCAGCGACAATTGCTGATAATAGACGAAGCATGGAAAGGCCACGAGTCAACTCTAATAAAACTGTACAATATGATCGCCCTAGACACGTTTATAAGAGGTCTAGGGGAACCTCTTTCGATGTTCTGCAAAAATTTTAAACCAGAAAGCCTCGCAAGAGCATATCACTATTGTATAGACTATCAAAATTTAGACGCAAGAAATGTTCCTTTCAAAGGACATAATTACGCACCGGCTCCTGCTCCCAGATCTAATATTCCGCAACCGCTTCCACCACCACGGCCTTCAAAGCCATTCCAAATAATAAACCAAAGAAACTTTCAACAACCTATGAACCAAAGGAATTTCCAACATCCCACTAATCAAGGAAACTTTCAACAAAAGCCAAATCTTCCTCCCAAGTTAAACTTTCCCAACAAATACAACACCCAACAGCAGAAAGTAGAACCGATGGACGTTGATCAGTCCATACGCTCTAGAATGGTTGATTACGGTAATCGGCAAAAATTTTCTAGGCCCTCATCGGCCTCGATGCAATATCAGTTACCGGAACCAAAACGAGTAGCGCATCAATTAGAAGAATTACCAACAGAAGAAGAATATCTTCTTCAAACTGAAGATGTGAAAACTGATTATGATCAAGAAGAAGTTTCCAACGAATCAGAAGATGAAAACACTGTCAATTTTTTAGAAAGAGACATGAAATGGATGAGCAAATGGTGCGATTAAGAACACAAGTTTCTCCGCTACCTTACATAAAAGTGCCCTCGACAAGAGGTGAAATTAAACTTCTCGTCGATAGTGGCGCTAACATAAATTTAATCTCTAGAAAATGGGCTTACAATTCTGGAAAAATCGTACATAAAATTCCAAATGAACCAGTAAAGGGTGTAACAGGTAAAGATTACGTTTCCGAAGTAGTTAAATTAGACATTTTTCAACCTATCGTAGACAACAAATTTGAATTTCTAGTCTTCGATTTTCATCCCTTCTTCGATGGTTTAATCAGAACCGAAATAATCTTCAATGAGAGTTTTAACCTCATGACAAATAAAAAAAATTTATATGTTTCAGGAGAAAAACAAAATTTGAAAATTCCTCTATACTTTTATTCCCCAACTCCTTCACAAAGAAGATTAAACAATGTCAACAATTTGAGTACAGTTGTTAGAACATCACATCTAACACCGACTGAAAAACAATCATTGTTTTCCATCATTAATTCATGTCCAGAGGTATTTCACTGCCCTGATAATTCTCTAACATGTACTACGAATGTCGAATGCGCTATAAGAACACAAGATGATATACCCGTATATCAGAAATCCTATCTCTATCCAGCAGCTTATAGAGAAGAGGTTGATAAACAGATTTCAAAATTATTAGCTGATGGAATAATAAGACCTTCGAGATCCCCTTGGAACTCTCCTGTATGGATTGTGCCGAAAAAAATGGACGCATCTGGACAGAAGAAATTTCGACTGGTAATCGATTATCGCAATTTGAACCAGAAAACAATTTCAGATCGTTACCCCATGCCGGAAATTTCGAATATTTTAGATCAGCTAGGTGGAAATGGTTATTTTACCACTTTAGATCTAGCTTCTGGCTTTCATCAAATAAAGATGAAACGCTCTGACATAGAAAAAACCGCATTTTCGGTTAACAATGGCAAGTATGAATTTGTGCGTATGCCATTCGGGCTCAAAAATGCACCGGCTATTTCTCAAAGAGCTATGGACGATGTACTTCGTGAGCACATCGGAAAAAGGTGTTATGTTTATATTGACGATTGTGTCATCTTTGGTAAGACGCTAGATGAACACAACAACAACTTGAAAATTATTTTGAAAGCTCTTTACGAGGCAAATCTCAAGGTTCAACTAGATAAATCTGAGTTCCTCAGGAAATCAGTTGAATTCTTAGGCTATGTTATCACAGAAAATGGGATCCAACCGAATAATAAGAAAATTGAAGTAATTCAGAAATGGCCAGAACCAAAAAGTATTAAAGAAATTAGAAGCTTTTTAGGCTTAATTGGCTATTATAGGAGATTTGTAAAAGATTTTGCCAAAATAGCAAAACCTCTTACAAACCTTTTGAGAGGGGAGAGGAATATAGATTCGAAAAAAGCAATCAAACTTGATATCAATGCCAAAGAAAGTTTTGAAAATTTGAAGTCGATTCTTACTGGTGCCGACATTTTAATTTACCCCGATTTCAAAAAACCATTCCTAATTACTACAGATGCATCGAATTACGCGATTGGCGCTGTTCTAAGCCAAGGTGAGATGGGTAAAGACAAACCTATTCACTTTGCATCTCGCACTCCTAATCGTACGGAAGAGAACTTTTCTGCTACGGAAAAAGAGATGCTTGCAATTCACTGGGCACTGAAAGTTTTCAGGAATTATATTTACGGCCAAAAATTTGTCATACTGACTGACCACCAACCGTTAACTTTCTCGTTATCCGCGAAAAATTTTAATGCAAAGCTCAAACGCTGGAAATCTTACCTGGAAGAGCACGACTATGAAATAGTTTACAAGCCCGGTAAATCCAATGTTGTTGCTGATGCATTGAGTCGTTTGCAGGTCAACTCATTAACACCGACGCAACACTCTGCCGATGATGATGATAATAATTATATCATCTCAACAGAAGCCCCTTTGAATGCCTTTCGCCTACAAATAATTTTAGAAACAACAGACACAGCACCCGACGTAATAACAACTAACCCCTTTCCCGGTTTCACAAGAATAACGATAAAAAGGACTAGATACGACGAACCAATTTTAACAGCTTTAATGAAATAATTTTTTGCACCTTCAAAACTGATTGGTTTACACACAACCGAAGCAATCTTAGGCCAACTACAAGAAATTTACAAAAAGTTTTTCAGCCGATCCGGCCTTTTGAAAATTCGATTCACGCAAAACATTCTTCAAGACATAACCGACCCGGACGTACAACAGAGAATAATACAGCAGACACATGAGAGAGCACACCGTGGTATCAACGAAAATAAACAACAAATTTTGAGGAAATATTATTTTCCGAAATTAACTGATAAAATTCGTCAGTATGTGCGTGTTTGCGATCTCTGCAATGAAACCAAATATGACAGACAGCCTCTTGTGATTCCACTTCAAGAAACACCAACACCTAATCTTCCATATGAAATTCTTCACATAGACGTTTTCCAAATCGAATCCAACTACTTTTTATCAAGCCTTGATAAATTTAGTAAGTTTGGACGAATGATCCCCATCAAATCCCGACACGCTGTCCATATTGGTCAAGCAATATGGGAAACAGTAACAACCTTTATAGTCCCAAATTCAATCGTTGTTGACAACGAACGTGCTTTTCAATCACCCGATATTCGTGGAAAATTGATAGATTTAAATGTAAGGGTATACCTAACTCCCAATAGTAAATCCGAAGTAAACGGACCGGTAGAAAGATTTCATTCTACCATCATCGAACTTTACAGAATCCAAAAACAACTAACCCCCCGTCTACCTCCCCGTAACATAATTCACATAGTTGTGGAAAAGTATAATAACACGATCCACTCAGTTACTTTAAAGAAACCTAAAGAAATTCTATTTGGAAAAAGACAAGACTCAGACGTACCAATCGACCCAGATCGACTAGAACAAATTAGACAGAAAATGTACGACGAAACTATAGTAAAAATCAAAGAAGCCCAAACAAAACAATTAGAAAAGTTCAATAAAAATAGAAAATCCGCCCCACAGTTAGAAGTAGGTCAAATGGTTTACACTAAGGATAAAATTATAAAGCCGAAACATAAAAAAATGTTTAAAAAAACCCATGTGCAAGAAAATAACGAAGTCACCTTCAAAAATGAGAGAAACTCCAAATTACACAAAACGAATGTAAAAAATATTAGTTTGAAATCTTAATCTTTCAGGGTTCAAGCTGCGCTTGGAAATATTATTATCAGGAATGTAAATCAAGACCATGTAGCTGTTGTCCATCTAGAAAATTGCAAGATTATAGAGGGCTATAAGAAGATAGTTCATGAGATAAATACCACTTTCATACAACAAACACTACTGGACATAAAAGACCAAGTACTTATTCGACAAGACAATGATAACGAGATAACAACCATACTAAGACGAAAAATCCTCGAACTCGAGAACAACCTGAAACAAATCAAACCCGGACGAATGAAACGCTGGGATGCACTTGGCAGAGCCTGGAAATGGATGTCCGGCTCCCCAGACGCTGACGACCTCAAAATTATAAATAAAGATTTAAATGATATCTCGGACAACAACAACAAACAAATCAATATAAATGACGAACTGTACCAAGGGGTAGATAATATAACGGATAGCATCAACAAATTGATTATTTCTAACGAAAAAACGAATACAGCAATAGATCTTTTGAACATTATAATGAATTTAGACATTCTAAATGAAGAAATCAGTAACATTCACGATGCAATACTACTAGCAAGACTAGAAATAATAAACAGAAAACTGCTCAACTCTAAAGAGATCGATTTGATAGGTCAGATTCTTAGCAAGCAGGGAATCTCCCCAGTACTTTTGGATGAGGCACTCGGCTTTGCGACCACCACCATTGGAACCAACGGAGAGATCATCTTGTACATCATCAACATCCCCCACTTTGGAAACCTAACGTACCAACATCTTAAAATTGAACCCGTAATATCCAACTCGAAACGCATAAAACTGGATGGCAACGAATACCTCTACGGTGACGATAAACTCTACATTAAAACTGATATTTGTCGTAAATTAGGCAATTGGAGCCTATGTAATCTGTCTGATCTTGAAGACGTCCCAGAAAACAGTTGCATTTTTAACATAATATCTGGCAAAAACAGCAGATGCAATTACGAACAAATTTTACATCATCCAATAGTAACCGAAATGAGTCAAACAACTCTGTTATTGAATGAGGTGAATGACACATTACGAAACACGTGTGGAATATCGAACAGAAACCTAACAGGATCATTTTTGATCACTTATCAAAATTGTTTGGTATCAATAAGAAACTATTCGTTCACAAACCAAGTGATCGAAACAATAAACCAACCGATCTACCTACCCTCTATAGGTTTAGAAATCTCTCAGCACCACATCGATTATCCCATGGATATTCATACATTGAACAAGTTGCACCACAAGAATTTGGAACGTTTGGAAAAGCTGCAATTGACATCGGAGACACATCATTGGACACTCATTGGAGGATTAACCTCCTCATCAACAATAATGCTCCTGTTTACTTTTTATGTCTTATTCAGGATCAGACGTCAGTCAGCTACAGTTATCATAACAGAAACCAGAGCAGACGAACCGGAGATGGCTGGCAACAATAAACCTACCTTTTTATTCCAACCCCAGTCGTTAGGAGTCTGACCATTGTCCCTTCGGACCGTTGAACCAGGAGGATCAACACTTAGGAGGAGGGCAGTTACACGCAGATACACATGGCACCAAAGTACACATTTAGTGCTGAGTTAGGCAAGCGCAATCGATCGTCCGATCGACTTGTCGCCAGGTGTAGGTTTTTGTAGAATAAGCATTTTATTGTAAATTCATTTCGAGCAACAAATAAAGTCAGTTCTGATTTAGACTCCCTTGACAGCAGGTGTGATTCCCTTTTTTAAAAAGAAACTCCACCAGCTGAAATTGTAACTTTGATATCGAGCGATAATCAACCCTTTGCGGTCGTTTGTCTGCTCTCAGCCACCACAGCAAGGAATGATACTTAATAGTTTATTCAACGGTGTAATAGTTTACATTTTTTCTAAACGAATTTTAATTGTCTAGTGAACTTTTTCACGAATGTATACGGAGTTACTATGAATCATAGGTAACGGTACTCGGTATGAATAATATTAACGTGGAAAGACAAGAGGATCTTTTTCAAGGAAAATAATTCCTATCGGAAAGCATTAATACTGGATCGTTATTATCGAAAATCAGACAATTCTGTAATCTGTATCCACAGATTCTTGGTTTCAAAAAGTTTGAAAAATCAGTATAAATACAGATTAGTCTGTAGATATGGTAACCCTGATCCTCGGTCTTACATGCCAGGTACCTGAACAAACATAAACAAACCCAAAAATCGTCTATCATCGCGTGAAACTCCGAAGAACGGGTTTATTGAGCATCAGGTTAGTCAATTGGACCGAAAAATCGACTTTTGAAGCAATGTTCGCCACATCCCCCGATTTAGAAGTAAGGGAAGGTCGACGAGAAGTCGAGTGTGCAATAAATTGTTGTCGTTAGAATCATCTGCAATTTTTGTTTTAATTTGGCCTGTGATGAATTTCACATTCAGCAGTATGCGTTACGATTAGTTCTCCAATGCTCATAGAGAAAGAAAGACAACTGAAATAGCTTAGTCTATATAAAGGGACCAAATAATAGGGTTCGGCTTTTTTTTCTTCATTTTTTATCAGTCATCGGCCACACACCAGTGAAGGAAATAAAATTTATGGTGAAGAAATTAAAATAGTTTCAAAGATCAGAACCGCTTTCTTTTATTTCGTTCGATACACCCAAGTCGCCATGGGTTCTTGCAACCGGTCAACCTGACAAAATCCGGAGCAATGACGTTCGACCTCACAAAGCATATCGACTGCGAATAAGATTGGTCTAGATCATTACCTTCTTTCAAAAATGGTTTACTTCATTTGGAGAAACATAAATCCTACGAAATATTCATGTTCGAACTTTGAGCCTTCTAATCGATTTGTGATAGCCGGTGGAAATGGTCAAATCGATGGATTAATGGTTTTGCACGAAAAGTTCGTCCCGTATTCTTGCGATCTGGATTCCAAGTTTTTGATATCAGAATTTTTTCGTCAGCTCTGGATTGCAGAAAATCTTGTTCATTTTACTCAGAAGCTTTCATTATGTACCAAAGATTCGTGTAAATAGTGTAGTTGTTTTTCGAATAACAGCTATTCAAAAACCCGGTAAGCCTGCGTCGAGCTTCAATTCGTACCGTGTATTGCGATGCTGTTTTATGTACAGAAATTATTCAAGAAAATGGTACTTCACCTTTATTATGCCAGTCACTGTATATGTAACTGTAGCAAAAGCGGAGCAACCACTGCTCTGTATGGCAGCAATCTTCACATTGTGGCCCCCCGTTCAGTCAGCTTGAAAGCCTCGCTTCACGTTAGCGAGGAGTGTTGATTAAAACAACGCGGAAGAAATTAGTCACTGACTGAGCGTCTGAACCGTGGCTCGTCAGAAGATGAAGCCCGGGAACCATCTTGCGTTGGTTTTGTGGCAGAAGATGGGTATAAATTTCACGTCAAACTAGCTCGAACAGAAAACGGTGCGAACCACGCAAACATTCATCCGACGATGGAGTCGATTGAGTGCTGAAGTCGCTACTTGAAGAATGCGTGATTATTCAATTTTCAAGGGTGGAATTGAAACCAAAACATTCGTCAGCACCCTTCGTCACATTAAGCGGTCCTTAATTGCTTATCATCAAAATTATCGTTCTTTCAACTGTCAACGTGAAGACAGTCTTTTTTGTCTGCTCCTTTTGGTAGCATCCGAGAGAATGGTGGGTTTTTGACGTCATTCCCCAAGTTTCGCTGGAATTTTTTCGTACAATTTCCAATGGCTTCATTCTTGGCGAGATAGATTGTGTTTACTTTAGCCGCACTTTTTTATTTTTACTTCCCTCGTTTTCTGTTTGTGACCTGCCCCGGTCCTTATTTTAGTTATTGGCCCAGGGGCAAGTGGCGCAGCAGTTGCTCCGAGTCCACCCCGCATAAGATGAAAATTTTACGGTTTTTTTTCGTTCATCTCGCTCGCTTTGGATTATTTCTGTACACCGCTTCCTGTCGTCGGTGGGAGACATTTTTGTCCCACGCAGGTCGAGCAGTGGCAGGTACTCTGATCTTTTGAACCCAAAGCGGATTTTCCCTGTTATAAAGCGGATTTCTTCCGACTGAACAAGCGGAAGCTGCCTTTTCGCGCGCTCACGGATTTCTCGGACAAATGACAACACAGAAAAGCGGCTTTGGGCTGTGAGGAACGCAAATGACAAGGCGTGGTTCGAATTGCAATTAATGAATTGTAACCAAATCAGTCATCGTACCTTTCGTCTGATGTAACATTACCTCGATGCGTTGATCAACGATTCATAATGCTTTTCCCTTTTAAACGTAATTAAACTTTTCCAACGAACCTTCCTGCCTTGTCATTGTTTTGAGTTAGTTCGAACTGCCGTCGTTCGGGTGGAACTAATCGAATGTCTTTTGATTTTGGTTCTAATCGATAAAGTTTTATCTTTCTGGTATACCAGCAGACACCGAATATAAAACATTGGTTGACTATAATATTACCGCTTTCTCCAATGCGGTTGATTGAAGCTGCCCAACTCATGTTCGGGATTTTGCGGTTCATGACTAGAGCGAATATCGGAAGTCTGCAGTCAGGAACCGTGTAAATGGAAGCGATTATCGTTAGAATGTTTCTAATGACATTGGGGAGATTATAAATTTGGTAGTTGTTCACCGAATAAGGCTTGGTTGCAGCAATCTATTTTAATTGTGAAAGTTTTGGTGATTTGAACTTTAAATAGTCAATAACTATGTTGAGACGATATACCTATCGTCACCAGTTAGGATTGGAAAGAAAAGTTATTTGCGATACTCATGGTTAGACAGGTCGCTTCTATAGCATGTTTCCTCTATTATAATAATAATAATTATTATTATTATGGAAATGATCATTATTACTGAAGTTCAATATCACATTTTACAGAGGTGGACAATGTGATCATGAACAAACAATTGGTTTGATGACTTCTAACGAAAATATAATTCAGTTAATTGACACAATAAACCAATTTGTGGCTGAAATTAGATGCCATACTGCCATCTATTAAGTTAAAAAGTGTAATAAATGATTTCGATAAATTTTTCTAACGATGATACCGATTAATAAATAAACTACATTTTTACCGGATCCATTCAGATGGCCTAATAATCATAATTTGAAATACGTACGACATAATTAGCCGCAAAACTCACACGATAGGTATCTCACTGCCAAAACCTCAAATGATTTGCAATTATCAAGAATAGTGAATGTTTGTTACGATTTATCGCGGAATGTGGACATTGGCAAATATTAACGAATTTCGCGTCAAGAGGCAGGCTTAGCTTCAGAATCCTTCCAAACTTTGTGGATATGTATATCACTTTCTTCCATATTAGTCTAGACTGCTTCTGGAATAAGGTGAAACTTTTTATTTACAAATCGACATAGCTCAAAAACAGCAACTGTCATAAAAATGTTTTCTTGTCTAAATAGTCTGAATTTTCATAATTTCTACAATTATATTTCAGGTATTAAACTAAAAAAAAAATGCATTTTTAAAACTACAATTCGTTTCTCTTAAAACGATCAGTGTAGGTTTAGGTTTAGATAAGACAAGATACACTACATGTACATTAGGGTGCCAATGAATGTATGGGAAAAGTCGACCCTCAAATTTCAAGAAGTTACCCTATACAAAATGTTCCTCACTTCAAAAAAAACAGGAGAGAGTGACGCGAAGCGGTCAAAGTTTTAGTTTTTTGAAAATCGAAAAGTTACCCGAGGGAATCGGGATTATCGAAAAAAAATTGTTGATGCCAAATGTCTTACAATTGCATGAAACGTCGAGATCTAGAGTCAACTCGAAAAAAAATTTCTTGTCAAACAAAAATCGACACTCTGGGATTTTGAAAATTTTTGAAAGCTGTGAGCCGTTTAATAGGAGACATATTTCCACAACTTCCAATGCATAATACTTAAATGTAGTACAAATAGTTATTATTTAATAATCCATCAACGTTTGATGTGTATTTTTTTTTATCCCATTTATTTATTTAAGGCTCATTAGCATTTTAGCTGTAACAGAGCCGAATTTTAATCGTGTACATGTCACATGGTTATCATATCTATAATTAGCACATTACACAGCTGCCATTTGCCAGTATTCCTTCTATACCATTACATATGGTACATTCACACAGTAGCCATTTAGGCGTAAGAGTTATTCTTTCTGTTCTTCCATTATCCAGTTGGACCACCGGACAGCGGAGACAGTTGATTGATCATTGTTGAGTTATTTATAGAACAGCAGCCCGATGTGTCTTGCAGAGCAGAGCAGTTGTATGGATGAATCGATCTTATTTCGACCGTGGATCGATCTCCATCGCTGATGATTGTTGCGTGGACGTAGCTATTCTGTAGCAACACAAAGATGGTCAATGAGGGTCCTGAGTTTTGAACTCACGATCGATCGCTTACTAAGCGAACGCGCAACCAATGTGGCTACGGAGACCCCCAAGTTTGATGTGTAAATAGCCATCAAATAACACCTCAGAAAAAATCTCATGCCCATCATTATTCAGAACTGCTGAAAATTGTGAATATTGGATAGAATGATTCATTAAAGTCTTGCCAGATGAGTCATTACTGATTTTGAACATAATTTTTTTTTCCATTCGAATTTGAATATTTTCGAAATAATGTCTTATTTACAGTGAGGGGGGGGGGGGGGGAAGGTTAGTGGGGTGAAAATGGGTCAAGCGCAAAATTGAATACCATGCCAAGCCGATATAGTGATTGTCAGATTTTCATGAAAATTGGTAGTTTTATTCCTCATCGTAAAATATTAGACCCGATTTTTTTTTTCATCAGGGTGGCCATTTCCACTTTATGTGCTCCCGTGGCCGAGTGGTTAGCGTCATAGCTAACATGCCGGGTGTTCGGGTTCGATTCCCGTTCTGGTTGGGGGAATTTTTCGTCAAAGAAATTTCCTCCGACTTGCACTGTGATCACGCGTATTCTAGAGCTTGCCACTCAGAATGCATTGCAAGGCGTGTCATTTGGCATAGCAATCTCAACTAAGTACTAATGAAAATGACGCAAGTAATACTACGTTGAGACGGCGAAGTTCCTCTAGGAACGTTAGTGCCATTAAAGAAGAAGAAGATTCCACTTTATGGTGGTCCGAAAAATCAACTTTTCGCCTTTTTTTTTTCCAAAAAATGACCTTTTTCAAAATTTGATATCTTTTGAACTACTGGAGAAGGATTAAGATGGAGAGACTGGAGAGGATTTAGATGATCAATATATAAAAAATTAAAGCCAATGAGCTAGTTTTGTTTAACCCTTCTGTACTCGCGTGCAAAATCATAACACGTATACTCGCGCACGGTGTCACAGACCGAAAATTGAACTTCTCTGTAATGTTGCCATAGTGTATCTTTCAGGCTTTATGGGTATGATTGAATGAAAACATTCCAAAAAGTATGTTTTCTTCGTCTTTATTATGTTTTAATAGTCCTCTAATTCAGCCTCCTTAAAACAGAGTAATTTTTGATACTCCAACACAAATATCGAAATTCGAATTTTTCACTGTTATTAATTAAAAGTAAGCAACTGAATATAATTCATGGAAGTATAAAGAGTTATAAAATAACATAAAAACGTATTAATCGATTGGGGTTTCATTGGAGTAAGTATCAGAACATAGCATAACTGAATGCTCGAAACAAACATATTTTTTACATTTCATGCAGTTGTTTTCGGGTCTTTTATCGAAGAGAAGAATGTATAACGACCTTCTAGATAATTATTAGATGATAGAGGTTATGGAATATAAAGTTTGCATATTTCTAATATTCTTTGTCTCTGTATTCTAGGTAAACTAGGAATCAATACCTTTTTTCAGATGGGGCATAAAAAGATGATATAAAAGGATTTCTAGTAACTTCCTTTTCTTTCTCTTGTTTTCTTGTCGAATAAAAAATTCACTATAAAAAAATATCCCCGAAACTGTAATTGTTAAAAAATTACCATAAGCCACCGATTAGTTTATAGCTTACTGTTTACAATTCTTCCACGAGTGAAATTCTTTCACAAATGTGTATATGTATGACCATTATATTTAGTGAATAACTATACGAAAGTCAAACATTTATATTTTGCTTTTGAACGTATGAATCTAACGACGAATATATCGACGAATAGTTAATGTATGGATCCGCTCAATCCAGTTACAAAAGGGACTGAAATCAAATAAGAATAGTTCGGTAATGATCTTATGCATTATATTCTATAAATATTCCACGCCACTCACATTAATTTATACATTTCATTCAACAATATTCTAGAATATGAAAAAGGAACTTGTCCAAAAAAGTTACTCCTATACTCGCGTCGGTATGTCAGACCGAAAATGTTAAAAAAGTGGCACACGTCCCTTTTTTACCAACACATGCGATACGCTAAACGATGACGAACGACGAATAACGAAGCTAGAGAGAATCGCAAAATCGTAGTGTTGATATTTTATGAGAAATGAACGAATTATTGATTTCTCGGTTTGACCGACCAATGCGCGAGTATAGGAGTGTTAAAAAACATTGCACTTGAAAAAAAAAGATTTTGTTTTCGTAATTATTGGTTGTAATCGTTTTTCATAACTTACATGGTTTCGAAACTAAGGTCATCATATTTTTTATATTTTTTCTTGAAAGCTGAAGTTTTTTTCATAACATATCCGAATGTCAGAGAGATGTTTTTTTCGTTTTCGAGTGATTTTTCAAAGTTAACTTGTTTTCAGTTTTCGTTCAATATTCCTATGCAACTGAACTACATCTATGCGACTAGAATCCAATTTTTATGCATATGCGGTATTTCATGTGGATTCAAATTAGTATATCGATCATCTGAATCGGCCAGGTAATTTAAAAGTTATGAATTTAAAAAAGTCATATTTGGAAAAAGGGAAAACGATTTTTCGGACCATCGGTTATTTTTGAAAAATCATAACTCAAGGACAAAAAATAATGCATCTCTCAATTTTGGATATGTTATCTAAAAAAAATCTTAGCTTTCAAGAAAAAATATTAAAAAATATAACACCCTTGGTCCCAAGACAATGTAAACTATAAAGAAAAATCAATAATTACAAGACCACAATCCCAAATTTATACAATATTATATTTATAAGTATAATTAAATTTAAATTTTTAAAATTTAAAATTTAATAATAAATTTTAAAAAAAATAATAGAAAAATAGAAAAAAATATTTTTTGGGCAACCCTAAAATGGAAACAATCACCTTAATGATAAAAAATACGGTTCTAATATTTTGCGATAAAGAACAAAACTGCCACTTTTCACGAAAATCTGAGAACCACTATATCGGTTTGACATGGAATGGCTCTATATAAACATATCCATCGCGCTTCTAGGTGGATTGACACTATTTTCGTATCAATCAAGAAAATAAAATCACGAATCTCAACTACAAGAGAAGGCAAATCACGAATCTCAACTACAAGATGGGAGACGATATGGAGGCGTATTTTTCAGCTATCTGTACGCACGACTGGAAAATGCAGGTTTTGAAATGCAGGAATGCCTCAAGGTTGAGTTGGTTCTCCGAGGGTTTCCGAATTCGTTCACTCCCCTGATTATGGCGTTGGAGGCTCGAAATGAGGAGGATCTGACGATGGCAATGGTTAAGGCGACAGTAACGGATGAAGCTGATAAGCGAAAGGATTCCAGTAGCGAGACGAACGAGCAGGCACTAAAGGTGGGAGCTCGTCACAAGGTGCTAAAAATGTGCGCGGAAATGAGTTAAATGATTTTACGTTCATGGTGGAATCCGTAGGGAAAAGTGCGAAATCCTGGCCGCGGGTGATTGATTCCGGTGCAACGTCGCATTCGACGAATGACAGAAGTGTTTTCAAACGTCGATGCCGATGGAAAAATGTTACGCACGGAAGGAATCGGAGATTGTGTAATCGAATGCTTGGACGATCATAAGCAGATTGTGAAAATAACACTGACTGATGTGATTTACGTTGTATCGACTCAACTTGGCGTGTGAGAAGTCCCTGATGGTAGGTAATCCAAAGCACAGTGAAGAATGTATTCATACATGGCATCGTAAGCTTGGACACAGAGATCCTGAAGCAATCGCAGAGCTCGAGCGAAAAGGATTCGCAACTGGAATAAAAATGGTGAAATGTGGAATCCGTATGACGTGTGAGTGCTGTGTTAAAGCAAAGATTTCACGTCCATCGTTTCCGTCTCCAGCAGAGAAAATGTCAAATGAGATACTCGATATTGTTCATAGTGACTTGTGCGGTCCAATGACGGAAACTCCTGGCGGGTGTATGTTCTACATGACCATGATCGATGATCACAGCCGACATACCGTGATTTATTTTCTCAAAGCCAAGTCCGAAGCCGAAAATAAAATTCGTGAATATGTCCGCTTCACGCAGAATCAGTTCGGTACAAAACCTAAAGTTATTCGTTCGGATCGTGGAGGTGAGTACACCGGAAAGACCATTCGGAAGTTTTATGCAGATGAAGGTATCCGAGCAGAGTACACAGCTGGATACGCCCCACAGCAGAATGGGGGTGCTGAGAGAAAAGTCACAGAAGGTTGTGTCCGAGACACGACCGCATAGTTGACGTAGGATTACGTTAGGCTATCTGTCGCATGCTGATTTTGGATGTTTGAAAAAATATATTGTTAAACTCTTTGATAATGATCTGATGGCCCTGAAAAGGGCCGTTTGGTTTGGATGTTGGGTATTTTTTGTTTTTTGTCAGCGGTAGCTTTTTCGGAGCCGCTGCTGCCTACTTCTGTTTTTATTTTGGTGGTTTTCGTTGACACCATCACGTCGAGCAAGGGGGAGGATCTCCAGATATGGAGATCTCTGATGATGACTCCCCTCTGGTTGAAAAAACAAATAAAGGAACAGCGAAGACACTTAAACGCGTTCCTACATCAGAGGATGTTTCGTCCGGGGACGAGTCTGCTAACTCTAGCAAGCCCCCCTCTAAAAAACCTCTCCACGTGTCAAGGTCTATCCTGAAGATGCACCTGGAACTGGTCCGTGGGTTGTTTTCTTCAGGCCTAAGCCAAACGGAAAAGCACTTAATGTTATTCAGATCATGAAAGATCTGGCAAGATACTCCTCCGTGACAGAAATTACGAAGGTTAGACCGACCAAACTGCGTGTTGTCGTGGCTGATCGGAAAGACGCAAACGGTATTGTCGTCGACCAGAGGTTTACCCTGGAATATCGTGTCTACGTGCCTTCCCATGACGTAGAAATCTCGGGGGTGATAACCGAAACGGGTCTGACGTGCAAATCAATTATGGAAGGAGATGGCAGATTTAAAAAGCTGCCTTTGATTAAGGTTAAAATCTTAGAATGCCGACAACTCGGCAAAGTCTCCCAGGAAGGGAAAGAATCGAAATTTACGCCGTCCGACTCGTTTAGAGTCACTTTTGCTGGCTCCGCCCTCCCTGACTACGTTATGGTGAACAAATTGAGGCTACCGCTGCGACTCTTCGTGCCAAAGCCCATGACTTGCCTGAAATGCAAGTCAGTTGGTCACACAGCAGCTTACTGCGCCAACAAGGAGCGCTGTGCCACTTGCGGAGAGCAACATGTGGACAAATCCTGCAGTGCGATTGAGCAAAAGTGTCCATATTGCGGAGGAAATCCGCACGTGCTCTCGGCTTGTGAAACTTACAAGAGTCGCTGGGAGAAGCAGAAGCGCTCTTTAAAGGAACGCTCGAAGCGCACTTTTGCGGAAATTTTGAAGGGCGCTTCTCCATTGGCCCAACAGCAACAACCTTTAACCGCAAACAATGTCTTCGCTTCGCTGCCAGTTGACGAAATGGAAGCGGATACAGCTAACGAGGGCACACCGTACATCTTCCAAGGGAATCCCCGGCGCAAAAATGTGACCACTCCCAAAGTTCAAGGACAAGCCCCTCCGGTTATACCCTCTGTTAGCATGCCTAAAAAATCGAGTGCAGCGGACAAGCAAAATCAGGTTCCTCCTGGCTTCCGTGGGAATAATTCACCTTCGAACGACCCAGCACTCGAAGGGACATCAAAAACCCCAACTGTCCCTATTTTACCGTCCATTTCAACTTCCCAATCGGGATTTATAAAGTTGACTGACCTTGTGGCTCAAATCTTCACATGCTTTAATGTTTCCGACTCCATCAGAACCATTGTCATATCAATGCTTCCAGTATTAAAGACAATTTTGCAACAATTGATGCAAACATGGCCCCTCCTTGCAATGATTATCTCTCTTGATGTCTAATTCAAATAGAGAGGTCGGAGATATCACTGTTTTACAGTGGAATTGTCGTAGTCTTATCCCTAAATTGGATACATTCAAATTTTTAATTCATAACTTCAATTGTGATGTTTTTGCTCTGTCCGAAACTTGGCTTTCTTCGCGAGATGATCTCTCTTTCCACGATTTTAATATTATTCGCTTGGACCGTGATGACAGATACGGAGGGGTGCTATTGGGGATCAATAAGTGCCACTCATTTTTTCGAATTGACCTTCCACCTATTGGAGGGATTGAAGCTGTTGCTTGTCGTGCAAACATCAGAGGAAAAGACCTCTGTATTGTCAGCTTGTATTGGCCTCCGAGAGCTGCGGTTAGCCGCAAGCAACTTGTTGACATGTGCTCACTCCTTCCTGAGCCACGATTGATCTTGGGAGACTTCAACTCTCACGGAATTGCCTGGGGTGAACAGTACGACGACAATCGTTCATCGTTGATATATGACCTTTGTAACAGCTTCAATATGACCGTTTTGAACACTGGGGAAAAAACACGTGTACCTAAACCTCCTGCTAACCCAAGTGCTCTTGACCTCTCGCTTTGCTCGAATTCACTATCGTTAGATTGCAAGTGGAATGTAATCCAGGACCCCAACGGCAGTGACCACTTGCCAATCAAAATTTCCATCACCATTGGGTCGAATTCTTCTGAATCTATAAACATGGCATATGACCTCACAAGACACATTGACTGGAAAAAATATGCGGACGCAATTGCTCTAGCCATCAATTCCAGAGATGGTTTACCTCCATTGGAGGAGTATAACTTCCTTTCTCGTTTGATCTATGACAGCGCGGTTCGCGCTCAAACGAAACCCATCCCAGGCTCCACTATTCGTCGAAGGCCTCCCAATCCATGGTGGGATAGCCAATGTTCCAAGCTTTATCAGGATAAATCGAACGCATTCAAAGATTTTCGGAAACGTGGAACCATTGAAAATTTTCAATCGTATTTGGACCTTGAAAATCAATTTAAAAACTTGATCAAAGGGAAAAAACGTGCTTATTGGCGAAATTTCGTGGGAGGTTTGTCACGAGAAACGTCAATGAAAAAATTATGGAAAGTGGCTCGAAACATGAGAAATCGCTCTTCATCCAATGAAAGCGAGGAATATTCACATCGATGGATTTTTAATTTTGCACGGAAGGTTTGTCCTGATTCCGCTCCTGTGCAAAAAATTGTTCGAGATATACCACAAGATAGGTGCGATCTTGATTCCGTGTTTTCGATGGTAGAATTCTCTCTTGCTCTGCTTTCATGTAACAATTCTGCTCCGGGATCGGATAGAATTAAGTTCAACTTGCTGAAAAACCTCCCTGATGTGGCGAAACATCGCTTGTTGAATTTATTCAATCGGTTTCTGGAGAATAATATTGTTCCAGATGATTGGAGACAAGTACGAGTTATAGCTATTCAAAAACCCGGAAAACCCGCGTCCGACTTCAATTCGTACCGCCCAATAGCAATGCTGTCTTGTATACGGAAATTGTTGGAGAAAATGATCTTGTTTCGCCTTGATCGATGGGTTGAAACGAATGGCCTACTCTCAGATACACAATATGGGTTCCGCAGGGGCAAGGGGACGAATGATTGTCTTGCGTTGCTTTCTTCAGAAATTCAAATGGCTTACGCCGGAAAAAAAACAAATGGCTTCAGTATTCTTGGACATAAAGGGGGCCTTTGATTCTGTTTCAATAGAGGTTTTGACAGACAAATTACACTCTCGGGGTCTGCCGCCTCTATTGAATGATATGTTATATAACTTGCTTTGTGAGAAGCATTTGAACTTTTCTCACGGAGATTCGGCAGTAAGTCGGGTCTCTTACATGGGCCTCCCCCAGGGCTCATGTTTAAGCCCCCTTTTGTACAACTTCTATGTAAGCGACATCGATAATTGCCTTACACAAAATTGCAGCCTAAGACAACTTGCAGATGATGGAGTGGTCTCTGTCGTAGGATCAACAGAATCCGACCTACAAGAACCCTTACAAGATACTTTGAACAATTTTTCAACCTGGGCCATTGGGCTAGGGATCGAATTCTCCACGGAGAAAACAGAGATGGTGGTTTTTTCTAGGAAGCATAGACCAGCAAAACCAAAGCTTCAACTTTTGGGTAAACCGATCACTCATGCTATGTCATTCAAGTATCTTGGGGTCTGGTTCGACTCAAAATGTACTTGGGGGGCCCATATTAGGTATCTGAGTAAAAAATGCCAACAAAGAATAAATTTTCTCCGTACAATTACCGGCACCTGGTGGGGAGCACATCCCGAAGATCTTATAATGTTGTATCGAACAACTATTCTCTCAGTGATGGAGTATGGCAGTTTCTGTTTTCAATCAGCTGCCAAAACACACTTAATTAAACTCGAGCGAATTCAGTATCTTTGTCTCCGTATTGCGTTGGGATGTATGCCCTCAACGCATACCATGAGTCTCGAGGTTTTGGCAGGCCTACTCCCACTAAAAGATCGCTTCAATTTATTATCTCTTCGGTTCTTCATCCGGTGTAAGGTCATGAACCTATTGGTGATCGGAAATTTTGAGCGGCTGATCGAGCTAAATTTTCACTCCGGATTCATGAGTTCATATCATGAATTCATCTCCATGCAGGTTGATTCTTCTTCGTATATTCCCAACCGTGTTTGTTTCCCTGACTACATCAATTCCTCTGTGCATTTTGATCTGTCCATGAAGCAAGATATCCATGGATATTCAGATTACCAACGATCGAGGATCGCTCCAACGATCTTCGATGAAAAATATAGGGGTATCAATTGTGATAATATGTACTTTACTGATGGGTCCACTATAAATGAGTCCACAGGATTTGGAGTGTTCAACGAATTTTTTAGCACCTCACACAGTCTTCAGAATCCTTGCTCAGTGTATATTGCTGAATTGGCAGCAATTCATTGGGCGCTGGACAGCGTCGCCTGTTGAACACTTACATTGTAACGGATAGTCTTAGCTCTGTCGAAGCTATCCGTTCAGTGAGGCCGGAAAAGCACTCGCCGTACTTCCTTGAGAGAATACGAAAAATTTTGAGTGCTTTATCCAGACGCTGTTATGTCATTACCTTTGTGTGGGTCCCTTCACATTGCTCAATTCCGGGTAATGAGAGGGCTGACTCATTAGCAAAGGTAGGTGCGATTGAAGGCGATATTTATCAGCGTCAAATCGCCTTCAATGTATTTTACTCTTTAGTCCGTAAAAATATCATCGCTAACTGGCAACGCAAATGGAACGAAGATGAATTGGGCCGGTGGCTTCACTCGATTATCCCTAAGGTTAGCCTCAAACCATGGTTCAAAAGTCTGGACTTGAGTCGGGACTTTATTCGCACCTTCTCCCGACTCATGTCCAATCACTGTTCGTTAGACGCGCTACTCTTTCGTTTCAATCTGGCCGGCAGCAATATCTGCGTTTGTGGCCGAGGTTACCACGACATCGAACACGTTGTTTGGTCGTGTGAGGTGTATCTTGTTGCCAGATCGAATTTAGAGAACTCCCTTCGGGCTAGAGGAAGGCAGCCCAATGTGCCGGTGAGAGATGTGTTGGCTCGGTTAGACCTTGATTACATGTCCCAAATATATGTTTTCCTTAAATCTATCGATGTTCGTGTGTGATTATCTTTATATCCTTATACCCTCCATTTCTTCCTTTGTGAGTAATTGGTCCGCTTGCTATAAACAGAAGAATGAAATGTAAATTCACAACTGATGTACGAATAGATTTAAGAATTGAGTGTGTGTGATTATCAACATTGTAATAATTTCCTTATACCCCATCCTTTTCCTGAGAAAATGTGTTTGATACACTGAATATTGTCATGTAGAATCTTGCGATACGCTTCGATCCTCCATTGCCTTCCTTGCCGCATGAGGTCATGTTGGTTGATGTTGATCTGATGTGACCACACTTAAAACACTAAAAACATATATGTTTACCGATCTGAGCGTCGAACAAAATGAGAAATCTGACTGAGCAGCAGCATCAGCAGAAAGACAGAACATGCCTGAAACTTTCTGCTCATGATGTTTGCTGTTGCCATCAGTACTGGACCGACACAGCTCACACAGTGGACGGGACACAGCTCGATTGTTGACAGGCCTCGATGTTTACCGCCGCTGCTGCTGCTACTGCCACTTAAGTTCGATATGAGACACAGCTCAATTGTTGGCCGCTCAGATTCGATGCTTCGATGTCTTGAAGTTCACTGCTGCACTTTCACGATTCCAAGAAGCGTGTGCTCGCACTTCTGATGGAGAGAGCGTGCCCGAAATGCTCCGCTCGCGATGCTTGCTGCTGCCACTAGTAGAGTAGTAGTAGTTTGCCGCTGCTTATACTGCCATAGAAGCTTGATGTGAGGCACAGCTAGCCTATTGACTACACAGCTTCGATGCTCGTCTATATATTAGCCGCGTCCACTGCTGCTGCTCTCCACTGTTGTCCGTTCCACGTCCGTTGTAAAAATGAACAAAATCCACGAACGCTCCATCCTTTTATATCATTTGGTATGTGTGAAGTAGGCGCCTCCTACTCGATTTTCATGCAGCTTGTCGGTGAACGAACGAATCGGGCGCGAAAAAGAAATGACGTCAATTTCGATCAATCAGGCCTAGGTATCTTCTGTTTGGATAGTGGTTGAGATTTTTTAATTGTTCGATTGTTAGTTACATGATATATATTATTATATACAATGGGAAAAATTATTATGGAGTGCCGACAACGTATGATGCAAACATCTCATCAATCCATCATGAAATGAATGAGCAATAAGCGTTTGAAATTGGACGGGTCGCTCATTTATTTTCTAACGATCATTTATTTTCTAACCGGGAAGCAGTTGACATACTACGCTGCGTTTTTATGTACATGAAAAACCACTTTTAACATGCGGGAGAAAAATCTCATAAGAAAATTGCCAGATTTCAATGTTGCCAAGCGTAGTTATTGATGGTTAACCCTTCCGTTACGAGCGTCGTCTATAGACGACATCCGCGCGACGAGCTGTGTGTACGAGCGTCGTCTTTAGACGACATGAAATTCATACTGCTCTTCGATCACACCAGCGCGATGTGCATACTTTTCGGCGCAGTGCTCCGTACAGGGGTAGCACTTCGGCGGAGCACACTGCCGTAATGAAAGGGTTAAACCGACGCCGAACCGAATAGCGATGAACGCACCCATATCACGAACTTCGACATTTGATTTGCTATTATGGTGCTACTCGCCCGTGTAGTTCGCGCAAAGGCATTGGCAAAATATTATTTTAGAAAATTCCTTGAGGCATGGCCGTTTCGCTATATATATATGCATACATATGTCATTCGCCTCCCTTACCGCATCCAGTCAGGTTGGTTGACGGAAAGTATGTTTCTGACGTGATAAGTTTCCTGTTAGTTGCACATGATCAAAGAAAATATAAAAGTAAACAGTATTTTTGATCGTAGTTTTATATCATTTTTATGATAAGTGGAAAACAATAAATTAAACTCTTTCGTTTCAAAGCAATATCGAAAGTCCTGAAAAGGACTGGAATGGTTAAATGGGTTGTACGGAATCTGCTGGGTGCTAATGTGAGGTTTCAGTCGGATGTAGCAGTTGTTAACTTTTTGGCAGCGGTAGTTTTTTCCGAGTCGCTGCTGCTTTCCTTGGCTTTGGCATCTTCGGCTTCTGTGCGTCGGTTTGCAAGGGTTTCGTTGACACCATCACGGTGAGTTAAACAACGGATAGCGGGTTTGATACACTGGATGTTGTCATGTGGAACCTTGCGATACACTCTTCCTCAACCGGATCCTTTGTCTCCTTTACCTCCATAACCGCATCCAATTGTATTGGTTGATGTGAACAGGAGTACCAGCAATGCACACTAGAAACACATATGTTTATTGATCTGAGCGTCCAACAAGAATGAGAAATCTGACTGAGTAGCAGCAGCAGCAGCAGTAGAGAAAGAGAGCATGCCTGAAACTCTCTACTCATGATGTTTGTTGTTGCCAACAGTAGTGGACCGATGCGAAACACAGCTCGATTGTTGAGGTTCAGCCTTGATGTTTACCGCCGCTGCTGCTGCTATTGCCACTTATGTGAGACACAGCTCAATTGTTGGCCGCTCAGATTCAATATTGTACTTTCACGATGCCAAGAAACGTTCTCGCACTTCTGACGGAGAGAGCGTGCCTGAAACGAACCGCTCGTGATGCTTGCTGCTGCCACTAGTAGTAGACCGGTTTCAACAACCGTTGCTACTGTTTGCCGCTGTTTATGCTGCCATAGAAGCTCGATGTGAGACACAGCTCGCATTTTGACCGCTCAACTTCTATGCTCGCCTATATATTAGCCGCTTTCACTGTTGCTGCTCTCCACTTGTTGTTGTCCGTTCCACGTCCGTTGTAAGAATGAATGAGATCCACGAATGCTCCTTCCTTTTATATCATTTGGTATGTGTGAAGTAGGCGCCTCCTACTCGATTTCCACGCAGCTTGCCGGTGAGAGAACGAATCGGGCGCGAAAAAGAAATGACGTCAATTTCGACCAATCAGGACTGGGTATCTCTGTTTGGATAGGGGTTGAATTTTTTCAATTGTTCGATAGTTAGTTATATGATATATACTATTTTATTGAATGTGAAAAATTGTTATGGAGTGCCGTAATCGTTTGATGCAAAAATCTCATCAATCCATCATGAAATGAATGAGTAACAAGCGTTTGAAATTGGACATTTTTCATGATGCGATGGATTTTCATTTTTCAATTTGTACCCCAATATGTTCCCGAAAGACGTAATCCTACGTCAAAAAATAGATCACTCAACTTTGACTTGGACTTTGTATGCTATTGGACGCGGGACTGCCACGACGCTTCTGGGCTGAAGCAATGAACACTGCCGTGTATATCCAGAACAGACTTCCGTCCAGGGCGAGCACAAGCTGTTGGTTAGACACGTGGATATAAAGACAGCCTACCTTTACGGAGAGTTTCGGGAGGAGATTTTTATGAAACAACCCCCAGCGATCCGAATACCAGGGACCGAAATCTTCGAAGGTGAAAAATGAGGACCGACTCTACTCCCAGTAGCTTCGCTTCGACTAGAACTGCTTCGGAGTGGCCGCCAACAAAAATGACTTGACTAGAAAATGAATTGACTAGCGCTGACTAGCGAGGATGACTGGTGAACTAGTCCAGTCAGTGGTTATTTTAACTGACTCTGACTGACTGTATCTTTTAACTGATGAATACAAATCTGCCTCTTCGTTCAACTGACTTCAATCCACATTTCCATTTCCCCCTGATACTAATTTTGTACCCGCATACGCACGTCCATATAAAGAGGAACGAAAAATTGATTCCTGATGCAAAAAAGTAGTTACCCCATCAATGGAATGGTGTTCACGTAAGTCACAAATCATACATATCGAAGATTCTTTAGAAATTTAACATGCAAAATTGTAAGCTTTCGAATGTTCCCATGTCGAGCGGCTTTCTACAGCAAAAGGAGGAGGATAGTGAGAGACTTCAAACTACTCAGCAGTACCAAAGTATCATCGGAGCTTTGCTGTATTTAGCCGTCAATACACGCCCGGATATATCTATTGCGACATCTATACTCGGACGGCGTGTTACCAAAGCAACCAAGGCTGATTGGACCGAATGCAAGAAGGTTTTACGTTATCTCAGAGGCACGGTGGATTACGAATTGCATTTGGGAAGTGGCAAGCGACTACAACTAGAATGTTTCGTGGATGCTGATTGGACCGGAGCAGTTACAGATCGAAAATATAATACTGGTTTTATGTTGAAGCTAGATGGTGGATTGATAACATGGACTTGTAGGAAACAAACTTCAGTAGCACTTTCCAGTTGTGAAGCTGAATATGTTGCGTTGGCTGAATGTCTCCAGGAACACCAGTGTTATGGAAACTGTTTACTGATCTTGGCGTATCGTTAACATTGCCCATTAGAGTATACGAAGACAATCAAAGTTGCATAGCGCTTACTGAAGCTGATCGGTCTTCTCGTCGATCCAAACATATCGACACTAAGTTCTGTTTTGTGAAGGATATGGTTGAAGATGGCATTGTAGCAATTCAATACTGTCTAATGGATCGGATGCAAGCAGACCTACTTACCAAGCCCCTGGGACCAGTCAAACTGAAGGCGTTAAGACAATTAATTGGAGTTAAATCCAGCGAAGTTGAGGAGGAGTGTTGATCATAGCAACTAACTATAGCAACATCGCTGTGATTACCACAGTAACAAATTGTTGATTTTCCAGAAGTAATAAAATAAATTTTCTCATAAGTCGTTTGAACCTCAAGCAGTTAGCACGTATTTATTCTCTTTTCCTTAATCCGAGAGTCTACGCCTAACTTCCAATATTTTCATTTTTTTTTGTTTTATTAGTACCATCGACGGTACCAATAAAAATAGTTATCTCGATTTTTCATTCGGAACTTGTTGCGAAATGTTGATTTGCACGATAATATACCCTATGCAAAATATTAGATCATTCGAACTTCATTCATTAGTGTTGCAGATGTTAAAATTTGAGTTTATTGAAAACCGAAAAACCACCGGAAATCGGGGTCTTCAAAATTTTTTTTTTGATGCCAAATGCCTTAAGATTGCATGATATGTCGTCGAGATTTACAATTATCTCGAAAAAAAAAATCTGTCAAAAATCGACTTTTCAGATGGAAAAACGACCAAGTGTCAAAAAAAATATTTTTTTTTTTCGAGATAACAGTAAATCTTGACGAGTAATGCAATTTTAAGACATTTGGCTTCAACAAATTTTCAGGTAAACTCCGATTTTCGGTTTCGAATTTTAACATCTACAACACTAATAAATGAATTTCAAATGAGCCAATATTTTGCATAGGGTATACTATCGTGCAAATCAACATTTCACAGCAAGTTCCGAATGAAAAATCGAGATAACTATTTTTATTGGTACCGAAAACCATACATTTCATCTCGTATCCCGAAAAAAGTTCCAAAGTGTCGATTTTTGGCAAAACATTTTTTTTTCTATATGATACTAAATCTCGCTAAATATTTTATGCAATTTTAAGACATTTGGCGTCAAATTTTATTTCGAAAACCCCGATTTCCTGATTTTTCGATTTTCAAAAAACTCAAACTTTGACCGCTTTGCGCCACTCTTCCCTAAGTCCGATTGAGCTGATATTTTGCATGGGGTTTTTTTTCGAGGTGGTGAACATTTTTTATGAGGTAACTTTTTGAAATTAGGTGTAGAGTATAGAGAATGATGATTTAAAATGTATCACTTTATTCCTCAGAAGTCATTTGGCGGTTGAATAAGCAAAATAGAAGAATAATAATAAGAAGAAGATATATGAGTAACATGCCATGAGAACAACAGACCATTCAGAAGAAGGAACGCGGGTAACCCATGCGGGTAAGCCAAAGTGCGTGCATTTCGGCGCTGCGATGATTCTTACAACTAGAGATGTCTATATTCGGATTCGATTATCGATTAATCGTCGAATCGTTTTTAAATATTCGATTCATTCGAATAATTGTCTTTCAGTATGCGATTAATCGAGCGAATATTTTTTTCTTGTAATAATAATGAACAGAGATTATGATATTATAATTTTAAAAGTTACATTAAATATAATTGTAAAATGAACATGGAGTAGAATCATGGTTTTTGAATGAAATGATGTTTCAGTATTGATAAATTTACCATTTCATGATTTTTTATATATCACGTTGTCTATCGGATTGTCGATGTTAGATGGTCGCTGTTGGATAAAAAAAATACATAGCTTAACTCTTGATCTAAAACTGTATTAACCTTGAAAATGGTTTCTTTTTTCATTAATCGCGATTACTGTGATAACTATTCGATGTATTCATATTTTGATTTTTCATTATTCGATACCAAATTACTCGATTATAATTGCAGATATTCGATTATTTGAATTAATCGAACGATTAACCGACGTCTCTACTTACAACGGACGTGGAACGAGCAACATCTAGCAGTGCTAGCAGCAGCAACAACAACGAGGATTGGCACCGACCCGAGCAACAAGCAGTTGAGCTGGGCATCACATCGGTCTGCTTTTAGCAGCGGCAGCAGCAGCGGAGTAATTCCGTGCGGCCAGCAATTGAGCTGAGCGTCGCATCGGTCTCCTTAAGCGGTAGCGAATCGGATTGGGCATCGTATCGGTCTGCTTATTGCAGCGACAGCAGCAGCGGTCGATACCGAAGCTGATCCGAGCGATCACAATGGACGATCATCCAGGCGGTCGCGACATTAGGGTGCCATTTTCATTGGCACCCTAACGTATGTACATTGTACATACATGGTTTGATGGCTCTGACCATCAACTGAAACGACGGATCCTTCGGCTGGGAGAGGCCTTCGTGTTGATAGCACGGAAATCGGGAATTCAGGAACAGTGGTTTTAAAGAAGACCGTTTGAGTTTACAACACTTAAAAAAATAATATAAAATTAAAACACTTCAAATATACTTCGAAACATAACTGGATTTATTTTGCGATCTTGCACCGGTCAAGGTTGGAATTGGAATGAAAATTATATTGGTAGGCATTCTTCTTCACATGTACTTCACATATTTGTTCGTACGCGTGTATGCTGTGCATCGGGTTATTGTGCTTGAATGGGAGTGAGTGTTTTATAGCGAATTCGTTTTTGTTCAGTTTCAACCCCAGTGCCAAACTAACTGCTGTCAAAACGTTTTTCTATTCACTCAGTTCCAACCTAGTTTCGCACTATGTTCACCCCGAAAGCTGTTGGGTTCGAACTGAGATGCTTCACGGGTTCGCACTCGGGTTCACCAATACAACTATACTGAACTGCCAAATTCCGACCATTGTTATGGAAAATCTAAAAATAAAGACTATGAATATCGAAAGCCGTCTGCTTTTGCTTTTGAATTATTGGAATCGTAATCCAATTCGGACTCTGATTTTGAAGAGTATGTTCGCGTAGACAGTATGAAGCTTCGTGAGTTTTCATTGGGAGGCGAAAATAATGATGGATATACAAGGCGATCTGGCGTAGTGGTAACATCCATACCTCTCACGCAGAGATCACGAGTTCAATTCTCACTCTCGACTTTATTCCAGAAATGGAAGTAAAAGTGACGAACCAGCCGAAATGTGTTAAAATTCACTATAATAGAGAGAAAAAAAAAGATGGATATTCAGGTGGGAATATACATGCTTTCAAAATCAAAATTATGAATGAAAATTTACTTTAACGTAACGAATATTTATTTTATGTGATGAAATAAAAGGTTTTTTTTCCGAAATTGCAAAAAACATATTGAACGAAAACGAAAATGATGATTTTATACTATAATAGTAATTATTTGTTGAACAAACAGAAAATACATCGACAAATGGTTAAGTGAGTAGTTTTGACACTCACTTAATGTGTTAGTAATGTTAGGTGTTAGGTAATGTATTAGGTAATCAAACAATGTGAAGTAGAAATTTTCATTCAAACTTCTATATTTTTACACTGCACTTGGCCCTTCTGATAGAGAAAAATTTGCACTAATATCGCCACCAGACGTCGACACTGCATATTTGTCATCGCAAATATAAACAAATCAGACTATATAACGCACACTAACAAACCGCCGCGTTCGTGAACTTGAAAACGTTTTTGACGTAGGACTACGTCTTTCATTTCTATACCGGGGTGTAAAATCAAAGTTTCGAAAACGAAAGCGTTACGCCGGAGACCGAGATTTTGAGTGTTAATAGCTCCTAAACAACTGAACGAAATGGTATGATAAACACTTCATTCGAAAGATAAAATGTCTACGCGTTCTATACTTGTTACTTTCTGATCCAAAAACTTGTTTCAATAGTCTTAAATTTGCTTTCAAAATAGGCTATTGAAATCACCAATCGGTATATAAGCGAG